>NW_028278755.1:0-61050 GCF_059751315.1 Micrasema longulum
TCCACCCTATTATACCATATGTTATCGAAGACTGGATTAAAGCGTAATATACTATTTTTAATTTTTCTTTGGTTAAGATATTTTTCAGTCTTTGAAAAACGTAAAATAAATATCTGAGTTTATCTGTTAGTTTAGCTGTATGTTTTTTTAAAGCCATTTTAGCACATACATTTTTACAAACATTCATTTTAAATCGATACAGCGAGTCCAACGATTTTCTAACTTTTTTATTTATTCGAGTTTTTGTACATAATCTTATGTGTACATTAGCCAAATGCCAATAGCAATTTCTTCCTACCAACCAGTAAAATAATAGTTTTATTTTTATAATTCAAGTTACAAAACATATTCAATAGAAAATGAAGATTAAAAAGCTAAAAATATATAAAATTAGAAATAAACGTATTTGTTTATAAATGACCTTAAATCAATGCTATTACCCAATGGGAAAAAGGAAAAAAAGTGGAAAGAGGAAAAGAGGAGAGATTAAGGAAGAGAATGGAGATGTTTCTTCAGACGTGATTTAAACAGAGATACTGTAGTAACATCTTTGATGGTGGATGGGAAATGATTACACAGTCTGAGTTAGAGAAAAAAGAGGAATTGTGGATGGGTATTAAGAGAGTGCTTTGAGAATTGAAACAAAGAGGTAAACTATGAACTGATAAGAGTTTTTTTAAGAGAAGAAGAAGATAAGAGAATTTTTCACGCAGGTATATAGGAGCGTAAGGACTATGAAGTACATTGAACAGAAGTGAGAGGGAGTGATAGTCTCCCCGCTGTCTAATTTTGAGCCATTTTAGTTGCCTACGATAATCAGAAATGTGGTTATATTTCCCAAGACCAAAATGTACCATATGCATTATGCATGTATTCTTTATCGTCGTTCAAGTTTATCGAGTTGCTCACAACTTAAATCATCTTATCCCGTCCAAAAATGAGTCATTTGGAAGCTCTCCAGAATAGGCCTCAGTTTCAGCTATGAGTTCCTGATTTTAGTAAAATCGCGGACCGGTGAGCCATCTCTTTGGGTTTGGAAACGGGTAGAAGTCGCTGGGGGCCATGTCTGGCAAGTACGGTGGCTGAGGATCCTGTTCAAATCCGATTTCCTACAATTTCCCTTGGGCAACCAACGATGAATGAGTAGGAGCATTGCCGTGATGGTTGAGAATTTTTTTCTTCTGCAAATGCTTTAGATTTTCAAACGATCCAATAATGATGAATATTGTGCGCCAGTTATGGGTTTACCCTTTTCAAGATATCAATGAATATTACTCTATGCGTATTCCAAAATACGGGGGCCATATCCTTTCCCGTCCATTGCTGCGTTTTTGGACGCTCCAGAGCACTTTCACCCGGAGAAACCCATAGTTTTGACTGTTGCATGGGCTCTTCTTTCTTCCAACTCAGTCCCTCAATGCTGAGGATCGTGATCACCATCAACACTTCTGATTAGCCCGTTCCACTCCAGTTTGTCCTCAGCTCGATGAACCGATACATCAAATTTTAGTCCCGCAGCCTCCTTTATTTGGTCAGTCCATCTATATGGGATTCTACCCCGGCTTCTCCTACCTTCAACTCGGCCAAACATTATTGCCTTTTCTAGGTTGTCTGGCTCACGTCTAGCAATATGCCCAATGGGCTCTAGTATTTAGAAATGTATCCATTATAATAATAAAAATACGTATATAGTTTTATTGCACTTTTATTTATAAATTTTTAACCAGTGACCGGGTTTCGTCGTGACCGACATCGTCAGACTGGTGGGAGACTAAACAAATTTCTATGTTATACACGGTTTTTTCGGGCCAGACCGCTAAACTTTAGAGGAACATTCCTCATGGTAAACTATAAAAAAAATCCTAATAAAACTTTTCCAAAAAGTAATTAAAAAACAAATAATAATAATTGTGATCTCAAAATGGAGTAAATATTTAGTTTTTCAGACTAGCATCCCTTCCGCAAACCCCTTTCCCTCCCCGACAAAAATTATGGAAATAAAAGTGTTTAAATAAAAATAATACAAGTTTAAAGTAATAACAATTGTATGAATTTAAGTTTTGTTTGAATGTACATAATAAAAACATGTGAAAATTGTATAATTTTATGAAGCTTTATAATGAAAATGTATTTGAATTCATCATCATCATTCCCTTTCCGCACCTAATGGTGCATAGGGCACTGCATCGGTACAGCAATCGCAGCGTATCTTGATAATTTTTTGTTACATGAAGGTAAAATGATCAGTCTTACGCTTCAGGTACCAGTCCAGGGACTATGAAATAGTCTAGTGTGAAAACACCCTTTTAAATAAATATTTCATATCAACCATGTCGGAAATCGAACCCGAGACCTCTTGCATGGCAGGCTAACGCGCTGACCATTACACCACGTGGCCGAGTATTTGAACTACATGTATTTAAATTGTATTAAATGTATCCATGTTTTATCCACGGTCATGAATCGGCGCAATTTTTTCGATGCAGTTAATTCCCTTTTCAAAGTTTATTAAATATTTTTACGGCCATTCCATATGGTATTGTTTTGTCTTCGCGTGAACCTAGCTTAAGATTGGCCAAATCAAATGCGGGGGATCCTATTAGGATATTATGAATGCACATTTTCAAGTCGGAGGCATTGACATTAGCATAATATTATGTAACTAGTTATGGGTAAGTATTGTCATTCCTCGATGACGTACATATCTACCTGTAATGGCAATGGCTTATGACATGTCTTGACATTCAAATGCGCGTCAGAGGTTACATGGCGTTAGTTTTAAAAGTCGAGTTCTTAGATTTTCAACGAAAATTGAGAACCGTTTTCACGAAGTTAAATGTCTACAAAAAGCGTTGACATATTTAATCTTAGACCTGCCCTGAGCCCTCGAAAATGATGACACTTGCCCAAACGCTCAGTCATTAAATGTGAGCATTTCGGTTTTTAATAAAAATACACAAACATCACTCCATCACTACAAATACACATACACAAACATCACTCTGTCAGATTTAAAATTTACACTAAAAATGCATTATGTAACTTAGTAGACATTATAATAATAAATATGTACATCATCCTTCTCCTCCTTATCTCTCTTCAAGCATCCTTGTCCTAATCCCGCCCAATTTACAGTAACTTAATGTTCTTAAAATAAATTCTTTGATCATTGAAAAATATTAACGAGTACATGAAAATAACATTTTTATATGTATAAATTATATGTATTTATTTGATATGTAATATATTCTCTTTACTAACTTTGTATACTATGTTGAAATATGTTATTAGTTCTGAGTTTATACACTATATCTGTTTGTTTACTATAAATATGTGTGTAGAACTGTTGATTTCCCAAATAAAATAAATCAATAAATAACAATAACAGTTTCCGTTTCACAAATTAAGCTGTTTCGTTTAAAATATAACAGTTTAGTGCAGTTGGCGACCCCCCCCCCTCAATCTCAATGAGGAACTTCAGCCCTACGGGAAATTGGATACAAAAATGTTTTCTTGCGCGGGGTAAAAATTAGAGCATTAAATTGTTCGGCAAAGGTTCTTGAAAATGTTCGGAAAAAATAATAAAAAATATTTCTATAAAAACGCACTACTTAGAATGACGTCACTGGTTCATATGAATCAACCTATGATCTGAGAGCTATGGAAGATTTCCGGTCTGCTTGTCGTTTCTGGACCAATGGGAAGAACTGAATGAGAATAAGCGGAAATGAACCCCTGACGTCACACGCGGAGCTATTTCAGAAAAATAAAACTTTAAAAAAATCGTAGCGCTGATAATACGATATTTAAAAATTGAAAAAAAATGTTTGGCTTTGTTTAATAGTCTATTCACAAATAATAAACAATAAAAAAGCCACTGAACTTCCTTATCTAAGTAAACAAAATTATTTTTTTGCTTCATATTGCATGAAATATTATGTTATGAATAAAAAAAAAAGTTTTTTTTTTGTTTTCTTCGCGAACATCAACTCACGAAAGAATTGAAGGAATATAGACGTTCAAATATGGGCAGAATGGTGAATGTTACACAGTGTTAAAGTGGCCACTTGAACCAGCCAATGACAGGTCAAAAGCCCTGTAGATGCCTAGACTTCCATATTACCTTCTCTAAAATGTTCTTCATCTCTGTTGTATATGTTAATAATTGAGTAAGTATTTATATAAATCTCCACCAACAAGCTACAGAAAGTGGCTTGAAGGGATTTTAGTTTTAGTAAAAAACATAAATGTTAAAAGTGTAAAAATTTATGAGTATGTTAACATTAATAAAAATAATAAAAAATAATCATAATTCAAAAAAAAATTATAAAGTGACAAGAAGTAAAATTCTCAGTTTGAATTAGGGGGTTAATTATTTTATTAATATTAAAGATGTATGTTAATAAATAATTTTTTTAAATCATTATTTTATTTTTTATTGAAAATATTTTTTTGTACTTTTAGTGTAGTAAATTTATTTATATTTTGAAGGTTCTTCGATTCCTATTTTATTTTTAATTTTAGGAAATGTTTTTTTTAGTTATGACTGTATTTTATCGGATGTGAGATACTCGTCTATTCTCGCAATAGAACAAACATTGTAAAATCTAGAATGATCATCTCGTTATCTCATTTTATAGTCACTGATTCATTCGATATAATTTCATCGTATCTGCCATTGCTATAGTACTTATATACAAATATGGCGGTGACAACCTTCGTCGCCATATTCGGAGGGAGACATTCACCCAGTTCTCTGTGTTAGGAGAGGAGGGGGAAGGGCGTGGGTATTAGGTATTAGGTTCGAAACACGGGCTTTATGACTAGATATATTTTATTCGAATAAAAATAATCGAATGCATTCGGTATTGTAGACGGACATTGGAAGTGAGGAATCGAAAAATTTGTTAATGATAGTAATCTAAATACTATTCAATTCTATTGAATCATTTTGTAAATCTTATCATTTTATATCAACACTAGCGGACCCGACAGACGTTGTCCTGCCCGAACGTTGGCTTGCCTGATATTAGCTTGGAAAAATACTTTTAAGTAGGTACCTAGGTTCTTGTTTATGGTTGAATTCCAAAACATAAAATAATTAATTTTCAAATGTAGAATTCTTTTTGCAAATGTCAAACTCGGCTCTTCTCACCAACAGAGGTGCACTTTATTCATGAATACGATTTTCAAAAATGTATTGAATGTCAGTTAATATTATTTTGGTATGACTGAAAATCATACTACATTTTCAAGAAACTTTTGCTACTACTACTACTACTACCATCACGCCATTTCACTGTAGAGGTAGGCAGAGAAAATTTACCGGTTTACACGTCTATCCTGGCACACATTTCTAGCTTCTTCCACAATCATTTATGCTGTCATACGTGCCCTTCCGTTCTGCCTGCTTTTGCCATGACCAGACTTAAGATTTTGATTTATCTGAGCATGCCACGTCTTCCTTGGTCGTCCTCGTCTCACGTTACCGTCCATTTTCGCCATATATACTTATTTTACCGTTCTTTCGTCTTCCATTCGTTCTTCATGTCCAATACATCTCAGAGACTCTTTCTTAATCTTATCAATTATACCTGACTCAGATTTACACTCCCGCCTGATTTCATAATTCCTAACCCTGTCATTCATTGATTTCCCACACATTCGTCTAAGAGATCGCCAGTTCCATGATTCACTTCTATACATAAGTGTTGCCATATAATTTAATGCTCTAATTTTTACCGCGCGGAAGAAAACATTTTTTGTATCCAATTTCCCGTAGGGCTTAACATCCTCATTAAAAATATGCACCTTCGTCTATTTATAAAATTCAAGAGCTTGAAACTATCTTCTGGTGTGATCTGGAGTCCGCGTACCCCGGAACCTAAAAACCCGTTCCTCAAACACAATTGATAATATTTTTTCACTCTTTTGACTTATTTTTTTAAATCTCGAGCTCACGTTGATTGGTCGGCCGGCTTTAAATTTAGAACGTTCATTTCCTGTCGCTGTTTGAAAATTTAAAATGCAAACATACGCCAAATTGGCGGGAAGCAAACAAACGATCGCGAGACGCCACTACTAATAAAGACTATAGAGAAAACGAGACAATTGATATCCGTTTTCCTTTGGCGTGACAAGGACATAAATAGATTCTAGAATATTCTAAAGGCTTTTGTTTTAGATAAATCAATATTTTACCGCCAAAGATCAATATGGCGTCGGGTCAACGCGAAAATCACAAATATGCAAGAATTGAAAGAGTTTTTAGTTTTATTTATTATATATATATATGCTGATGATACCGTACTCTTTATAAGGGGATCTTTATGGGACGAATTTAATTTAAAATCAAATATAGATATTAATAAATTTAAAAAATAGTTCGATGACAATATTTTGTCTCTGAATACTGAAAAAACATATTACATCACTTTTACACTGAAAGAACAAGTTATACCTCCCATAAATATTTGTATCCACACAACAAAATGCAACGAAGGATATCAGTTTCATAATGATAATTGCCTTCAAATCACTGAAAAAATAACATAAAATTTTAGGCATTATAATTGATAAAAATATAAAATGGATGAAGCAAATAAATAATATTGTAAATAAAATGAGAAAACTTATATATGTATGTATTTATTAGATTAAGGAATATATTAACAATCGAAAAATTAAAATCGATTTACTTTGCATTCGCCCAATCCATATTGCAGTACGGAATAATCGGATGGGGTGGTGCTTTTAAAACAAATATTTTACCGGTCGAAAAAATACAAAAATTAATTATAAATGTTATTTTGAAAAAACCGTCTACTTTTACCACTGTTCAATTATTTAAAAAATTAAGGATTTTAGATATAAAATTGCTATATAAAAAGAATTGTTTGCTTCAAATACATGAAGATAAAATAAATAGTAGTATTTCTAGGTCACAAAACGTAAGTACGCGACCTAGAACAGGTGGTAATATCTTAATTCCTAAATTAAAAACAACTACTGCACAACATCATTATACTTACAGAGGAATATTTTTCTTTAATGAAATAAACAAAGATAATAAAAAGTACAGTCAGGAATACAATATATTTAAGAAAGAAGTGAAAAATGACATCTATAATTCTTTTTTATGTAACACTGATTGAAAACATCGTTTATATATTTAAAAAAAAAATACTTATGTTATCCTAAAAATATTATTAATTAAAATAAAATAAACTATTGTAAGACGTCACTCCCCATTATGTACACAAGAATTGTTTAATTCTTTTACGTAATGGGAAACGTTAATGTAAATAAATGTATTTGATAAATGTAAAAAATTGTATTTAGTTGTAATATTGTATTTTTATTTGTTATTAATAAATAAATAAAAAAAATTAAAGTTGAAATTTTGTTAATATTTAAAGCGTTAACTTTGTCGTTCAACAATTCATTAAAAAAATATTTGAGTTTCCAAATGTTCGTAGACAAAAGACTGGATTTCACCCCCTCGGGAGTCATTAAGATTAACAAATTACAACAGGGATGGAGAATACCTTAAATAAGAGAATATGGAAGTCTAGGCGTTTACTGGGCTTATGACCTGTCATTGGCTGGTTCAAGTGGCCACTTTACACACCGTGTAACTTTCGCCATTTGCCTATGTTTGAACATCCATATTTCTTCAATTCATCCATTTGTTGATTTTAGTGAAGTTAAAGAGCTGAAACCTTTATTGTTGTGAAGAGATTCATCTGACTGAATTATTTCACATACTAGTCACATACACATACATCAAACATTGTAATGAAACCAACTGGTCCAAGAAGAAGTTTAAAAATTGGAAAATTGTTTTCAGGCGTTGCCTAGGACAGGAAATTTGATTAAAAATGAATTCTTTCGCGCGGTAAAAAATAGAGCATTTAATTGTATGGCAAAGTTTCAAGAACACTTGAAAATCATTATAGATGCTGATCGGAAGATGATAGGGACATATCGCATACTACGAATACCGATAAAAATATATGAAATGGATTAAGAATAATTGATTGTATTTTCGAAGTCAACAACAATTTTTTGTAGCAACAATTCACGGACAGGGTATACTTGTAATGCCGTATTAAATAGACTTCATGAACTCGGCAATAGTTATTCCCACGTATCTTATATATTTAGTGTAGGGTATTGTTCCCATAGAACAGACCTTTTGAACTTTTTGAAAGATGGTGAATGGTAATAATATTTATTTATTCATGCATTTCATAAAATATATATATACAGTTTTTTGTTCCCTTTGCCTAGCTGTGTGAACCAGTGCTTATGATTTTCTTGTTGTTTTAGTGTAGAATGTTTTTTTATTTAATCTTTCTACTGAATATGCTGTATAATGTTTAGGTTATTTTTTAAAATATAAATCTTGTATAATTTTTGGTTTAATTTTTTTTTTATAAATCTTGGGTATAAGGAAATTTATGTTTAAAAAAAATAAATATATAAAACCAAATATGTTATTATTATAAAAGTTTGTAAAAGGCAGATTTGCCGTTTATGTTAATAAAATAAATAAAATAAATTAAATAAATAAAATAAATAAAATAAATGAAATAAATGAAATAAATGAAATAAATGAAATAAATGAAATAAATGAAATAAATGAAATAAATGAAATAAATAAAATAAACAAAATAAACAAAAAAAATAAATAAAATGAATAAAATGAATAAATATGCATACTGTGAAGAAATGTTTTCATAGATAAATGTAAAAAAGAAATTTAATAAAAATACGTTTTAAGAAAAACGCGACATGTTTGGCCTTGTCTGTTGTGACGTTAAGATTCGTGATGATGTTCTAAACTAATTTCAATGGCCAGGAACAAATAAACATGAATCGTGACGTATTAGGGGCGTGGCCAATGGAATGACCGTTTTTGCGGAATTAAAAATTACGAAGTCCGTGGATTTTTTAATATTTTTATGAAATCAGGTAAGACTGTACATCTGAGTAAAGTAAAATTTATAAGATTAAAAAAGGGTCTCTAAAATGGTTTGGTCACGTAGAACGAATAGACGACGAAAGAATGGTAAAACATGTATATATGGCGAAAATGAACGGTAACGTGAGACGAGGACGACCAAGGAAGACGTGGCATGATCAGATAAACCAAAATCTTAAGTCTGGTCATGTCAAAATCAGTCAAAACTGAAGGGGATGTATGTGTATATGATGTATGTGTATGGAATGTGGAAGAAGCTAGGAATGAATGCCAAGTTAGACGTGTGTGGCGGTCAATTCTCTCTGCCTACAGTGCCTAAATGGCGTGATGTAGTAGTAGTAGTAATAAAAAAACTTACCAACAAAATAATATTTTTTATAAACTAGTTATTACTTATTTACGAGTATATCGAAATATTCATTACAAATATGAAATAAGTTCCTTAAAAAAATTCTAAAGACAGTTTTTATCGTTTTTCTCAAACTTTGAGTCTATGGACTTGTGTCCCTTTAACGTGGATCGATTTAATTATGGTACAAGAAACTGCACAATAAGTAATTGCACAATAAGTAATTGACTATGGCCCCTTCATGTAATTTACGTGTCTCCAATTGCAGGTTTCCAGGCTTGTGATACTCCACGAGGAAGCTGAAGATGGGAACGCCATGCCAGACCTCAACAGACCGGTGCAAGCCGTGTCTCATGCAGTTAACAATCTTGTCAAGGTAAGATATTTTATTTTATTTATTTTTTGTTAATATCTTTCTTATTGTTATCATGTTTTGTTTAATTTAAAAAATATAAATATATTTTTTAAAACTTGATTTAATTTGTTTTTAACCAAAGATTTTTTTATATTTTGATTTTTGTTATTTTATTTTGTTTTATATATTTTTTGTTTGTTATTTTCCCATAAAAACACAAAAAAATATTCAAGTATTACACTACGTATTATGTACGAGGCATATCCATAAAGTAAGAGTACTCAATTTTTGTACTTAAAAAAAATACTAAAAAAAATTACAGTACATTGCTTGTATTTAAATGACTTATTTTTCTACGTAGTCGCCTTCCCGCTCTATGCAGGTTGTAAGTCGTGCCACAAGCTTTTTGATGCCCTCCTCATAGAACTCTCCCGCCGTGTCCTTCGTCCACTTCAAGACCTCTTGTTTCACCTCCTCATCGGTTAGAGTCTTCAGGAAGGTGAACATATGAAAATCTACAGGCGTTAAGTCAAGGGAGTATGCAGGGTGGTTTAAAACGTTCCGACTAAACGAGTTCAAACGCGCCTTGGTGACGTTAGCCATGTGCGGGTGGGCGTTGTCGTGCAACAAACACACTCCCTTTGTCGGCATTCCCCTCCGTTTGTTTTGAATTGCTCTTTCGAGCTTTTATAGGGTCTGTAGTAATCGTCTCCCTCTGAGGCAAATAATAATTTTTAAAAAAATTATGTAGACAGTACTAAATATTATGTTCAATTGCTTATTCAGAGACTATATAAATTAAGCACTTAATTTACATTTATTGATGTCTTGTGCTGTTCAATAGCAACATTTTAATAAATGATTTTTTTGCAACATAACAGGACAGGAAGCCTAATTACAGTGGTAAATTACATCACAGAACACCCAGGCTTGAGAAAAATCACATTTATTTTTGTGTTCTAACCGGGAATTTAATCCAGAACCTTCCGTGTGTAGGTCGAGCATCTTTACCACTACATCACGGAGGCCGCTGTATTTTTATTAAGGGTATAATAATTTATTGAGGCATTTAGCCATTTTGTCTTCGAGTCCCATTATGGTTTTTTTATTATTTTTTATCCATTATTTATATTTGTATACAAATATATAAACCTACTTATGTAATAATTTTCATAAATGCAAAAGCCCGCTACTGGCGTTTAAATATATAAAATAAACATAAAATAAGACTCGTAAATAAATCTATGGCTTCTGGACGCGTTGGCCAAGCTGTTTATAGGGTTCCTGGAATTATGTCGATGCCATACTTGAGTAACTACTTCACTGGCCCTCTGGGGTGACCTGTCGTCGAGTCGTATAAACGTGGCCCTACAGTCCGCCGAGTTTACGAGATAAATCAGTCTTGTGATCTGCCCCAATGACGGGAATAATAAATTCCTTGCATCTAATAAACTGGTCTGAACTCAGAACTGAAGGAGTGAGGCAAGATTCAAAAGATTTTTTTGCGAGTTGAATGCACCTTTTTAATTTATGATGTGAAGTACATAATTAAAAAAAAAATCAAACTGAAATGTTTTTTAAATGAGCTCCAAATTTTAACAATATTCTTAGTATGTCAAAATGTTTGTAGACAAGGCTGGATTTATTTATTTTACTAAGGAACTGATTACTGGACATACATACAAAGTTAACATACAGTAGAACTGGCTTTTAGAATTTCAGAAAAAAAAAAAGACTGAAATGTACTGCGATTCGCAAAATAACGACTTGGCTGTCCGAAAACGGATGATAACAGTCAAACAGCTTACTTTGACCGAGATGTTCAGCAAGCAATGACTCTAATTTACAGCGCTTGAAACTACGCTTAACACGTAAAAGTATTGTCTTTTCATTTAATTAATTAAAAGCTCGTTTTTCATTTTCAATCATTCATTTTTATTTTCAACATACATTCAGTGATTAATTAAAATAAACCCTTTTTTCGGAAAAAACAATTATCTGATTTTTTTGTTATCCGAAGGGGGTCCGGTCCTAATTGATCAGGATAGTTGGAGTTCTGCTGTACAATATATATAATGTTTATAATGTGTTTATTTAATGTTATTTTTAATTTTTTAAATTGTTATTTGTCAATTTTACTTTAGTATTATATTATTTACGAGTATTTTAAGTTTGTTTTTTGTTGTTGTTAATTATTGCTAACGCGGGCATAACCTAAAAAGCCGTAATAAGTTAGTAAATTTTATTTGAAATAAATATTAATTTAATGTTTCTAAACCCTTTACCCTTTATTCTCGCTTACAATCTGTTACAAACAATACATTAATGATAAAGTATGAAATCTAAAGAAATTGGTTAAAAAATAATAAAAGAAAAAAATGATTTTTGAAAATGGAAAAAATAAGACAGTGAATTAATAAAAATCTTATAAACTTTTATTTACAGTGTTTCATTCCCTATGACGTTATTAAGAAAACATTTTTGAAAAGGAAATATGAAAGTGTAGGCATTTACAGGGCTTATGACCTGTCATTGGCTGGTTTAAGTGGCCACTTTACACACCATTCGGCCGCTGTTCAAAATAAAAAAAAGCATTTTCAGGCGTTGCCTAGTAGGTGAAATAATTCAGCCAGATGAATCTCACTCACATTAATAAACGTCTCAGCTATTTTACTTCACGAAAGTCAACAGGTGGAAGAGTTGAGGATATGTTTAAATATTGGCAGAATGATGAATGTTACGGAAAATGGCAGACTGCAAAAGTAACTAGGAGTGCGGCTAGCAGGCGCCGCATTCAAAGGTATGATATTTACTCAGTGAAAACCAAATGCCGCCTAAATAACGCCTGCATATTACCTATTCTCCTCTACAGATGCAAATCGTGGCATCTTACTCGGGCCCAAAACAACTAAATTCTAAGTTTAAATAATAGATGTCTCGGAAGAATCTTGGATGTGCGGTGGTTTGATTTGTAAGGAATGAAGTAATAAGAGAACGGACGCAGAAATCTCCGATGACAAATATCATTAAGCGGATGCGATATGGTTGGCTGAGCCGTATACTGTGGATGTCTTCTGCAAGCCTTAACCTCGCCTGCCTACTTCACAAGGCATCAGGTTCTCGACGTCCTGGACGTCTACTGCTGACTGTTCGTCGGCAGTTTATGTCGGAACTACGGGACGCGAACTTGACTTGAGAGGATGCCCAGGAGCTGGCAGCCGACAGAGATGCCCGAAGGATCTTCGTGGACACTATATGCTCCAACTAGGGAGTGGACAAGGAATGATAATGATTGTAACGCAGTGTGTGAAGTGACCACTTAGTCCAGCCAATGACAGGTCAATAGCTCTCTAAATACCTAAACTTCCATACTTCCTTTTGTAAATCGTTTTCCTTCTCTGTTGCTATTCATTTCAAACAGTTTTTTTTGTAATATTTCGGGAACAAATTTTTTGGCCGCTCCTCGTATCGCGTATTATATTATAAACATAGACCCACTTCACACGTATCCTCCAAATTAACACGGCACGGCAAGTTTAGGGTGGATTGACATTTGTTATATTATTTAGTATTTTAAAAAAATATTATGTTGCGGCTACTCTTATGTAAAAATCCCGCATAAGAAAATCTTGTGGGGATTAGTCGGCCTCATGGTGTACTGGTTATTGCATTTGCCTGGCATTAAATAAATTAATATAACCATAAAAAATATATATCCATTAAATATTAATCCAACCACATCCATCCAGAATACAACGTATGTTACAAAACGATAACTTTACAGAAGATAATAAATACTTCGTGAATCTGTATTTTTTTATGAATCTTTATTTTATTTACATATACGGCAAAATTGCCCTTTACAAAACTTATAATATGAACATATTTGGTTTAATTATATATTTTTTTTTTTTTTAATTACCCAAGATTTAGAAACAAACATTCAAACTAAAAATTATACAACTCGTTTAATAATATTAATTTTAATTTAATAATAAATATAATAATAATAAAATAAAATACATAATTTAGGTCTCTCATAGCAAAATTCATTAAAAATCGTAAATAACCGGTCATATAACTAGCGTGGACCCCCGCTTACTGCCATTAACCGACAGATTGAACTAATTTCTTTTTTCTTTTTTTAAATAAATAAATAAAACAATTTTTAGCGGCCATGATAATCACTTCATACGTCTAGCACTAGAATTTAAGACATGTCCTGCTCGTTGACTGCACCTAGCTGGAGCGATAGTATATTAGGGGATTCCCTTATATTATAACGCGTAGGTTTCGAACTCACTCACTCAATTCCGACTTCAAAAGTGCACACAAAACTTGATTCCTTTTTCAAAGCAGGATTACTGAAAGCAAGTTCGTCGATATCAAACAGCAACGTCACTTCACGAGTGTCTGAATGCAATAAATATAATTTTGTTCGTGTTTTGTATTGTTTAGTTCTATCTAAATACGGTGTGAATATTGTCAATAAAAATGTTTTTTTTATTTTTGAAACCTATTTTTGATATATATAAATTATACATTTATAATTACACTTATATATAAATTATACATTTGTGGATTTATTGCCAAATTCCAACTTCTTCCAACCAACTGATAAAATAAAGGTGTTATTAAGATTATTAAGGCTTTCATATGGATCCAAAAAACGTATTATTTATAAAATCTTATTGTAGCAATATTTTTCTTTTTCATTATAACCTAGCTAAATACTAGTCACTTTATGTTTATGTTAAATTATTCTCAATTTTAATTTGCTATATTTATATTTAGAACATAAGGTTTTCTCACTTCAATTTGTTGTCTTTTGTTTGTCATCTTATATTTGTATGTTTCTTTTTTACTTTTTTGCAGTTTAAAAAAAATACTAATTCGTTTAGTTTTGATTATTTAGTTGAATTATAAAGTAATATTTCATATTATATATTACATAATGAATTGTTCACTGCTCTGATTATTTCTGTAAAACTTTTTATTGTAAAAGGTTCTTTGAACCGTTGATATATAAATAAATAAACGGACACTCCCTCCGCCCAATTAGTCCGTTATATAGAGGTTTTACAGTAATTTTTAAAATGCAAAACTTTAATAAATCATAGCGCTGATTACGACACATAAAAAAATTAAAGGCCCACTAACTTCGCATTAACGTGACGCTGTGATATTTTATCGTGCCGTGTGGATATTTACCATTGTGTGAAATAGGCCTTACTGGAGAATCTAATGGCAGAAAATACGTTCGTATTTTATCATCTCGCGCCGTCTCTGACTCACCGCCTGCGTCTGTCTCTGCCTGTCTATCGTCACCGTCCGGCGTCCGGCGTCTGGCGTCTGACGTCCTGACGAAGAAACAAACTGAAAACTACGACCGACAGCTTCCACATGTTACACATTACGGTGAAAATTAATAAACTCATTGATTCATAAATATCGAGGATGACTAGAGGTTTTCGTTAATTCTTGTGTAGTTGTGATATCATATCAGTCGACATAGGACACAAGACTTGATATATCTCTCTTATTAAAAAAATTATATTTTTTTTTTTTGTAATCCTCAAATGGACATTTTCACACCCGATTTGGAAAGTAAAATTTGTGTAACTATGCTAAATGTTAATACAAAAAATATTTATCCTTGCTACGCGAAGAATGAATGCCCGCTAATTCAGCAACACATCTATACAGATACTTTATACAAGAGAGAGCACGAAGATATAAGTCACAACAAGGGAGACAAACGCTGTTCTGCGGCGGGTGTTGACTAAAATTTTCTTTCTAATTGTTCCAAGAAGATAAACTTTTAGACCTAAGACAAATATATTGTTTTCAATGTTTAAAATATATATTTAAGAACCAAAATTTATTTACAAGCAATTCAAATATATCAAGTCAAAGAAGGAATCGTGTGTTAGAAATACCACATTGTAAAACGAGGCTCGCACAGAGACATGCATATTTTATAGGCCCAAATATTTTTCAAAATTTTCCTTCTTTTAAAAAACATGCACTATCCTGGATTCAAACTACAGATATGAACTCTTTTTTTATGATTTATTTTGTTGCCCTTAAATAATAAGGAATATTTTTTTTAAATATTGTTTATTTCCTTTTTTAATTACTATAACAAAAAAATGCCATTTAATCTTTTACATAATATTTTACATTTTCTTTCTTATGTTACACAAAAATTATAACTGTCCATTATTTATTATAGAAGCAAAAATTCATTAGCATTTTCTTGTATACCCACGAACAGGCCATGCCTTTGTGGGATTTTTTTGTTTACTATTTTTACTATTAATATGTATTTCATTGCTATGTAATTATGGTTTTTTTTTTGAATACTCTGTTTTATCACTTATGTTTATTACAAAAAACAAAAAAATAAATAAAATAAAAACAATAAAAAAACAGATTCAGTCTTCAGTCGGTTGATGACAGTGACGAGGGACGCACGCGCGTAACATGAGCGGCGTATTTGTGATTTTTAATTTATTTTCCTATAACAAGGTTAAATTATATGTTTATTCGCATAAATTATGGAAAAATAATTATTAAAAAGAATGTCTCCATGTTATTTTTTTTTTCAAATGTCTGAAGTTTAGAATATTCCGTCTTTTATTAGCGGTAACACGATGTTACATCACCGCGCGCAAAGGGATTATTTATCACAGTCTTTTAAGAGTTAATATGTTTTTTATTTTTTATATTTTATTTTATTTATTTATTTATACGCTTTATGGGATTTTACATTTACTCGTAAGTGCAGTGGTGTAACATAAGTATATAAATGAAGTAAAAGTAAGAATAACATAAGAAAGACTATAATAAGTTAAAATAAGGTAATTTACCCACATAAGTACGAGTATATGGGTATACAATAAGATATTAAATATATTTATATATATACATAAATATACACACATACATACACATGGATATGCATACATTCAAATCACGTATGAAATGTCCCTTCCTCAATATTTTAGTTTTTCCTTTATTTTTATTTTTTATTTTATAAATTTATTGCATTAATAAGTATACATATTTAATACCAGGGAATCTATGTAAAACTATTGTATTAGTAAATGAATATAGAGCGCCCTCTGGTTAGGATAGTATCCATCGAATATAGCTCAGCCTGTTATAAGATGGAGATTTTTTATCTTTTTTTTTATTTTTATTTTATTTTATTTTATTTTGGAAGTATAAGTAGTTCCATACTAATATAACAATAACAAAAAAAAACTATTTTTTTTTATATTTAAAATGCATAGCTCATCAAATGTAAGGATTGAACAATCATTAATATATTTATATATAAAGTATGCGAGGTGTTATAAACCCTGTCACATCCGAAACTACGATGATCAGTATGAGCAAGAAGACATATTGGCACATTAAAATACATTTTTAGATCGAATAAAATTTACAAAAATAAAATATTAAAAAAAAACAAATGGTTGCTTACTTCTGCAGGGGTGAAACGAGGAGGAGGGGGGTCTGATATACCGTCAACCGCGCGGCGGCGCCCCCCTCGCTTCTCCCCTGAAGAAATAAGCAACCATTTGATTTTTTAATATTTTCTTTTTAAAAAATTTCTTCGTTCTAAATATTTTTTTAAATATGCTAATATGTCTTCTGCCCATCAAGATCTGTTCAACAGCACAAGAAAACGAGGGACTATTATAATTCTATGGCTGCAAACTATAGCTAACTTTGTGATTGATAATTCTAGATTTTTTTTTGCGTATGGGTGGCTCTGTAAGCGGTAGCGCGTTATTATACCATGGTTAAAGGCACAAGCCGTTAAATAAATAAATAAATATCTAAATAGGTTTGTTTGTCCTATGTACACTTTATCAAAACAGGGCGCACAGCAAAGAAAAGGATTGACGAACACAAAAGAGCGTGTAAACTTGGGCACCCTGACAAATCTGCAATAGCGGAACACTTTATAGACACCTGACATTTTTTCGCCTTTGAACAGAAAATTTTACATAAACCCAGTAATTACAGTGCACGAATAATAAAAGAGGCAATTGAAGTACACAGACACCCAAATAACATAAACAAAGACGACGGGCTTAAATTAAACTCAACATGGTTCCCAGCACTACATACTGCAAAAATGAATAGAAATGTGCCCACTGCCGACTGCGACACGGTACAAATTACTAGTACTTAAACACTTACTTTTTTATAAAAAACACTCAGTTTACTCTAAAGATGGCTCCTGCAATGGTAGCCGAAACCTCAGAACAAATCCAGCACACACGGTATCACCCGAAAAAGAAACACATTGAAATAAGTATCTGCTCTTCGTCAATGTCATGTCGAGTCAGATGAAGATTGAAGCCGTTTGATGAAGAATGTATCTTTGAAATGGGAGTGGAATGTAACCAAACTGATTATTATAATTGTTGAACAAATATCTATTGGAATTTTTGTAGTTAGAATGACCAGTGAGTGTGTTTGTTTTCCGCTTGAGTAGCGCTTACATAAATATATGAGGGTATAAGGGGCAAACTCAGAAATCTCCACCAAAAACGGAAAATTATTTGTAGGATTTAGGTTGTTACGGGTCGGTTGAAGCTCCTACCCCGGTTAGAGATTGACAGAGAAGACACGAGATTGCTGTTCGATGTTTATTTATTACATGGCGAATAAATAATTAATTATGTCGGACGAGTGTTACGTCGATATTGGGTCAAAGAGACTGCACTTAAACTACATCATGCTGGAACAGAGTGACGTCGTCGAGCTGGTCTGACGTGAACTGAACTGGTTGGGCTGACTAACTGAACGGGCTGACTGACATTGGCTGCGTCCTGCGGTCTCTTTATAGACGACGTTCCTTTCTAGTTCATTTCTTCTTGGTAGGGATGATGTGAATGTGCCGCAGAATAATGCTCCCGGTTTAACGTGCAATACTATAAGAGTTGCATTATACGAATGTATTGGATTCGATAGAAAATTATGACGTTGCATCGTCGGTCATTAGTCTACAGGTGAACTAATTTGACACGTGTGTGTCATCGATTATGGACTACGGACCCCACAGTACCCCCCTTCCAGTGATGTGATCTCACGATACATGAGGCTTTTCTCTTGATAACCTGGTGAAGATATTTTCCTTGTTGTAGGACCCTTGTATTTTAATGCGAAGTACTACTGATGTAAGTTATTCAAGTAATGTGATCTAAATTTTCACATTTGCACAAACTATTAGGTATGCACGAATGAATCTTGAGTGAAAAATTTTCAGGTTTTATATATATTTTGGTGATTCACATATTAGAGTCCTTTTGGTTTTCAATTGTTCATTTATCATGCGTTTTCGACTATTTAAAGCAACGGCCTTAGACGAAACGGCACTTTAATTTTGAACAACAACTGTCAAATTTATTTTTGCTCCCCTCCCCTCCTCCTCATCCCCCGAATCCACCGAAATCTACCGATTTATTTCTCTGAATCTACCTATTTTCGCTTGATCCAGTCTGACAACCCCGGTGTAGTTGAGCGTGTTCGTTGCGGTTGAGCGAAATCAGTAAAACTAGGCGAGATCTGCGAAGATGAGCGTAATCGGCGTAGTTGTGTGACCATGTTGTTTTCTGTTAACTGGATACTCCGCAGATGCTGCGTAGAGTGGAGTGTTTCCAAACGTGTCGATTGAAGAAGGCTTCTGCACCTTTGGGTTATAGGCGTCTCGCTGGATACCATCCTGGTATCACGCCGGTGTCGCCACTGTAGGATTTCGCTAGTTGCTGGGTGTGGTGATCCCGTCCCAGTTGGAGGTTGTCAGAAGATGCGATGTTGTAGTTTTATGCGTGGATCTATTTGCAAGTTGTATAAATATATGACACTGTGTTGAGAGCTCGCGAGTAATGGAGATGAGGAGTTTAAATAACTGAACATTGATCAATGCCAAAATAAACTATACATAAAAACCTACCTACCTAAATTATTTATTTATTTATTTATCATATTTAAGGACAATGTCCAATTTAAACAAATCATATTGAATATAAACAACATTAAATTTTAATTAGTATGAATGTATTATTGTTTTATGTTTTTTCTTTATATATCCTATGGTTTTATTTTTCTTTTTCATGTACTCGTATTTAAAATTATATAAACTCTTATAAATAAACAACCTAAACGGTGTAAGTCACTCTCCAAGCACAGGAGTAAGTCTCTTTTTTTGGAGAGTTACAGTGATAACATTTACTAGATGTGTTAAAGTAGATATGTTTAAATTGTTACAAAAACATGTACTTTTTATGAAATTTATGAATAAAAAAAAACATATAACGAAAAACAATAATAATACACCTTAGACAGCGTCAGCATAGACTGTTTCACATTCCAATATACATGACCAATCTGCCAATGGTTATTTATGCCTGTTGGAAGGGCTATCTCTATGTTGAACAGTATTACTTTGGACATTTTTTTATTTTATTTTAATTTTATTTTTGCACCACAACTGCCAGGAGGCCCAATTACAGTGGTGAATTACATCACAGAACACCCAGGCTTGAGAAAAATCACATTTTAATTTTTGTGTTCTCACCAGGAATCGAACCCAAAACCTTCCGTGCGTGAGTCAAGCGTCTTTACCACTACACCACGGAGGCCGCCACAGACATTGACATTTTTCACGTCTCTGAGGGAGTTTTTCGTTACAAGATTCTCTTACTTTTTAAAAATATTATTCGCTGGGTATTATGTATACTTATGTGTTTTTTTATATGTACCTAATTTAACCTAATTATTTTAATTATTTCTATAAGTATGAATTAAGATATTCCATTTTATAATGTAATATATGAATAAATAAAATTGAAAATTGAAAAAAAAATTGGCTGGTTTTTGTGGCCACTTTACACAATGTGCAACATTCCCCATTCTGCCTATGCTGCCATTTCCTGGTAAAAGAAGAAGTGTGTGATATGAATGTCTCAATCGGATAAAAAAAATGTCTTTAAATGCTCTTCTTGATGCTTGGCAATCGCGATGGGAATCTTCCTCTCCAGCGAAGGTTACCTGTCTTTTTTCCTTCGATCCGTCAGCGCTTAAAATCTTCTTGGGTTATCCCCGATCTCTGGACTACGCAGTTTTTATCAGGTCATGGTAAATTTAATGACAGATTATTTGTTTTCAATATTTGCTGATTCCCCTTCGTGCTGCTACAGGTATCCTAATCAATCTTCTGAACGCATCTTGTTCTTTTTCCCGTCTCTACGATTACCGAATGGAGCTTCTCGCTACTATCGGTGGCCGTGTTATAGGTCCTGTCGGATATTCAGAGCTGGTGGCTCCAAAAAAGAATATCATCATCATTCCCCTTCCGCACCGAATGGTGCATAGGGCACTGCATTGGTACATCCATCGCAGCGTATCTTGATCTTTTTTGTTACATGAAGGTACGGTGATCACTCTTACGCTCCAGGTACCAGTCTAGGGACTATGAAATATTCTCGTGTAAAAACACCCTTTTAAATAATATTTCATGTCAACCATGTCGGGAGTCGAACCCGAGACCTCTTGCATGGTAGGCAAATGCCTTGACCATTACGCCACGAGGTGTAAAAACACCCTTTAAAATAATATTACATGTCAACCATGTCGGAAGTCGAACCCGAGACCTCTTGCATGGTAGGCAAATGCGCTGACTATTACACCACGATGCCGGCAAGAATTTCAAGGCTCTTAAAAAGTTTTGTTATCATTTCGGAAAATTGACCATGTCCAATAAATTTAATGCCAGTCAGTAAATAATTCACTTCCCTCTTTTTCTAAATCCAATGAAGTGCATATTATATACTTCTGGATTACCTTTTTTTAGCACAAAGATGCTAAGGCTTCCAGACTACAGAGAGCTCCTTCGGGCAGCTTTTTTCGTTCGGCAACGAGTAACTTTTCCGTGTATGTGGGCACCGCCAAGGAGACTTATGTCCTTAGATGCGGTTCGTGGTATGTGGTGGGGCAAGCTGAATTATTTTTAATGTACAATGAGGCTAACTAAAATCCACTCGATTTCCTTTTGCCGATTTTTCACCTAAAAGTAGCCGCTGAATTTTTAGTATAAAATAATGTAATATATAATAATGTCAATCCACCCTAATTTAACCGTGCCGTGTGGATTTGGATGATACGTGTGAAATGGCCTAAATCTTTGATCTTTGTTTTCCTTCCTTTTACCTGGTCTCTCATCACTCTATTATAGTGATCAAATGATTAGCATTGTGAATTCATAACTTATTTTCAATAGCGTTAGCAACTGCTAAATAACAAAAAAGGGAAATATCAAATATTATTAACACCGATAAAATCATGTGAAATGGATATTTTTTATATAATTTTTAAAATGTTGCTATTAAAAAATATGTCTTTACAAAAACGCGACATTTTTGACCTTGACAATTGTGACGTCGAGATTCGTGACATGTCTTTTTGAAATTTAAACGGCCACAAACAAAGTTCAAAATATAACCGAATCGTGACGTATTAGGGGCGTAGCCAATGTAATGGATCGTTTTCGCGAGAATTAAAAAATATTTTTTATGCTGCTTTTAAACACAAATAATTTTTTTTAATCAACGGTTTTTCATAAAACCTTTTTTTCAAATTGTAAAAAAACGTGATATTTCCGTATTAAAATGGTTTCACACTGCTAGCAATTCTTTCATTAATTACATCAACCTCAAAACATACTGTTCCTTAGGACTCCCTATAAAAGTATCCCCTCCAAAGCCCCCACCACTTTCGCATCCGTATCCCCCCCTTACCTCCTTAAAACGTGTCACTGGCTGTGGTTTTTCTCATTTTCCACAAAAATAGTTAGAGCATGTAGAAAACGGTCAATAGAACTGCATTTTTATGATAGTAATAGTAAGTGAAAGTAATGATTATGTAAACAATAACAGTTTCGGTAGTAGAAACAAAGCAGTATGCGAGAATACGAAACATCGGTTGCAGCTATTAAAGCAACGAAAGCATTGGCAGTAGTGCCAAAAAAAGCAGTATGCGAAACAGTTGGAAGTAGTGGTAGACAAAGCAGAATACGAAACAGCGGTTACAGCTATTAAAGCATTAGCAGTTGTGCCAAATAAAGCAGTATGCGAAGCAGTTGGAAGTAGTGGTAGACTAAGCTGAATACGAAACAGCGGTTACAGCTATTAAAGCATTAGCAGTTGTGCCAAATAAAGCAGTATGCGAAGCAGTTGGAAGTAGTGGTAGACTAAGCTGAATACGAAACAGCGGTTACAGCTATTAAGGCATTAGCAGTTATGTCAAACAAAGCAGTATGCGATACAGTTGGAAATAGTACTAAACAAAGCAGAATATGAAACAGTGGTTACAGCTATTAAATCAACGAAAGAATTAGCAGTAGAGCCAAACAAAGCAGTATGCGAAACAGTTGGAAGTAGTGGTAGACAAAGCAGAATACGAAACAGCGGTTAAAGCTACGAAAGCATTAGCAGTTGTGCCAAACAAAGCAGTATGCAAAACAGTTAGCAGTAGTGCTCAACACGCATTTAACACGCTAAGCTTTAGTGCTTCACACGCTAAAGAAATAGAACAAAAATAGCAGCAATTCCATCACTATTTCACTCCAACCTTAAACTTATGTAGTTAGTTAACGCACACTGGAACTCCAGATTTCCGCCCAATTTAGATATTGTATAAACGGACTTTTTCAGTGTATTTTAGTACGCGCTCGGCGCTGTTTCGTAACACGCTATTATTACTCCCCACGTTTTGGAGACTCGGGAATATTTTGTGTTTTACAGCCCGAAACAGCTGTCCAAAACATTATTCTTATTGTGTTTATGGAATATCAAAATACATCAATAAATTGCTACGAATTCCTCCAAAACGATCAAGGTAAATAATTCTCACATAATACGGACTGCTTCTTGGATACACGTTAAATCGTATTGAATGCATTTAAGATTTTCACATGTATGGCACGAGAAGTGCAGGTGATTTCAGGCTTCCTAAGGTGAGACTGACTGGAACCAAAAATAATCTTTGTTATGAAGGTTTGAAAATGTTTAATGAGTTGTCAGAAAGTCTCAGGGAAGCTGGAGGCGTGTCTACTTTTCGAGCAAAATGCTTTATGTATATCGTGAGCATACAAAGAAAACTAACAAATTCTTTATGTATACGTTATGTTATGTTTTGTTATTTTGTTAACCATAAACAAGTACTCAGGTTCCTACATATCAATAAAAATACTTTTTTCTTTCGTCCGGACGGATTTTGCACGCTTTCACGACACAGTCATTTTTTAAATTTATTTATTGACGGACTTATACAGTCCATTCCAACAATGGTAAACACATTTTCTCATACTAAATACAGGTACAAATGAAATAAAATACAACTAATTCATATTTGGTCGTATTGTTAACTCAAGACAAGATCTGGACTTTTTTGGTTTAAGTTTACAACGATTTAAACGAGCACTAAATAAATAGTCCAGATCTTGTCTCGATGCCCCTTATGTTTGTCAATGCTTCTTTTTTTAAATGTTTTAAACTATTCTTTTATTGTAATATTTAAACCCTATAAATTGTATACACGGACAATGTCCGTTAATAAATAAATATTAAAGCTAGGACAAAAAAAACTCAAGACAAGATCTGGTATATCTCAGTTCTTATTTTTTCTTTTGGCTTCGAATTAAATGTCAAGGTCACGTCGAAACCCGGTTGGCGGTTTAAGAATGACTAAATTCGCGTTGAGCATGTGTTGAGTGTTATTATTTTAGAGAGCTAAGGGTAAATCGCGCTCTGACTTTTCTTCATTAACACGTATTCCGTATTTTCTCCCTGGATTATGGCACTAGAGCAGTGATTTTTGCACAATTTTGATTTGAGCACGACGAGAACTCTTAGCTAATCAACTAACCCTTATTAAGAATATACAAATAGCTCAAAAAAGTCGAAAATAAATAACGTGTGTCCTTATTTACGAAAAAACGTTTGTTCAACCAGCTAATAGTAGGCAAGCCAACGTTCGGACAGGACAACGTCTGTCGGGTCCGTTAATTTATGATAAAAAATGGCATTAATGAACGAAAAAATTCGGTGAGTCTGTTTCTGCCGTGTACAGTCTTCTGATCTTCTTAATATTTTACCAACATCGGATTTCAAGGTGGCTCTGAACGGAATTTTCTATTTTGGCTTGTTTATAAATATTATACTTAGAGTCTAAGTTCATTGGTTATTTTAGCTACGAAAAGTAACCTGTACAAGGTCGATCTAAAAAAAAAACCCGGAATATTTGGCTTTTTAAGATTATTCCAGAGCGAAAATGACGGCGCGCCCGCTCACGCCTTGTGGCTTGTTCGTAACCCGGACTTGTCTTTGTTCAGTTTCGCAAATTCACTATCAATTTTTCAAAACTAACTAGGCGAATTTTTAATATTTCTTTAATAATCAAACCGCGAAAATTCATTGTACCGTTCACTGCAGTATCGTCAATTTGTGATCAATCAAACTTATGGTCAGTACAATCACCTTTTTCTAATTTCCCAGCATGACAGTGAAGTTATTATAAATATTCCTAAGGAACACAAACTTTATGCATATTAATTAGGGGGTAGGAGGGTGTATGAACAGAGGCCAACACGTCGTCCCCACCCCTCAGGATCCCCTCAATGCCTCTGTTTGTTTATTATTCAAAAATATATATTTACACAAATAAACATATACAAATATACAAAAACCATGACTTCAAAATAAAGTAAAAAACATAACTAACACAACAAACATAAATAATACTTTTAGCACCGGCCGAATACACATAGAATTTACCCTGTGCCCGTCCCATTTTTGTGAAATTTCATGCTTTGTGAAGGGTTTCTTAAAAGTGTCATAATTATGAAAATACTGGCTTTAATCAATTGAAACTTTTCATATTTATTTAAAACAAGTTAATAAGTCATTTTTGTACGATATTTTTGACAACATTGGCCTTCATGGAGAGCCACACTGCAATGTTCGCACATATACAGGGTCTCACCACTTTTTTTTGTGCTTTGCATCTCGGAGCCGTGTAAACCCGTGATTTTTATAACCACGCGTTGTGTCCCGGTCCCGTGTTTCACGTAGTTTACCAGCAGCGAAAAAGTACTAATAAAAGTCCCTAGGTGTCAATAAAATGCACTTTTTTAGACAGCTGGTAAACCACGTGAAAACGCGGGACCGGGACACAACGCGTGGTTATATCATCACGTGTTTACACAGCTCCGGGATACTAAGTGTTAAAAACACGAATATTAACAATGGGAAAACGGCCTTGAATAAATAAAGTCCCCGGGTGATCAGAGGCAGCGGATCCGAATACCACCCCCGTAAGGGGAGGACAAAACAAAATAATGTGTGCAGTGAAGGAATACAGTGTTAGTTACAAATCATGACCGCTCCAGACCTCAAGAATAGGTGTTAAGGGTGAAAATCCAACTCCTCCCGCAGCTGTTATAGAGCCCTGGGGGATACTCTGTCAGCCACGCACGCTATTTTAAGAAATTTGCTTTCTACATATTTTTTTTGCCAAGTGATTTTAGTAAAAAAAATCAAGGGCAGAAAAGATCGTACAATCAATAAATATACACGATTTCTCTACTCTAGTCTCCCTCAATTCCTCCGTCACTACTATACACGGTTTTTCAGGGCCAGGTCGCGAAACTTCAGAGGAGCATTCCTCGTGGTAAGCTTTAAAAAAAAATCCGAATAAAAATTTTCCAAAAAGTAATTTAAAAAAAATGTACGTATATATGATCTCAAAATGGAGTGAATCTTTAATTTCTCGGGCTAGAATCCCTTCCGAATACCCCTACCCCTCCCCGACAAAAAAAAATAGCGATGAAAACGTATTTGACCAACGAAGCGATACGCATCAGACGCGGACAAGGGAAGCGGCTGGGTAGGAGAGGGGTAGGGGTTTGTGGAGGGACTGCTTGTCCGAAAAATTAAGGATTTACTACATTTTGAGATTACATTTAAAAAATTTTTTTTTGGTAAAATGACTTTTTGGAAATTTTTTACTAATATTTTTTTTAAAGCCCACCAGGAGGAATGTTCCTCTAATGTTTCGCGGTCTGGCCCTGAAAAACCGTGTATATAGAATAAGTATAAAATAGGTAACGCGTCATCCACTACATGACGAGGCGGACTTATCTCCACTCGATTTCCTTATTCTGGATTTTTACCTGAGAGCAGCCATCGAGTCGACAACACTCGTCTAGCGTTCTGGTTCTATTTCATACACGCATAATGTTATTCTCCATCCGCCCGTGCACAGAAATGTATCAAGGTGGTAGTTAATAAGAAGATGAGCGGGTGGAAAAAAAGGAACCTTTTTATATCCTGTAAATCGTATCTTCAACTAAATATTATGTTTGTTTTAATTTTCAAATATCTCTTTATTTTTAACTAGCTTTTACCCGTGGCTACGATCGTATGGTATTAACTCTTAAAAGACTGTGGTAAATAATCCATTTGCGCGCGGTGATGTAACATCGTGTTACCACTAGTAAAAGATGGAATATTCTAAGGTTCAGACATGAAAAAAAAAAATGTAGACATACTATTTAATAATTCCTTTTTCATAACTGATGCAAATAAACATTAATAATTTAACCCTTTTATAGCAAAATTAATTTAAAATCATCGCATGTTACGCGCGTGCGTCCCCTATCACTGTCATCAACCGACTGAAGAATGAATCTGGTTTAGACAATACCCGCCGCAGAACAGCGTCTCTGTCTTCCTTGTCATGACATATATCTTCGTGCACTCTCTTGTATAAGGTATCTGTATAGGTGTGTTGCTGAATTAGCGGACATTTATTCTTCGCGTAACAAGGATAAATATTTTGTGTATTTACTCAACGCATAGTTATACAAATTTAACTGTGCAAATCGGCTGCGAAAATGTCAATTTGAAGATTACAAAACATATGAGTTCGCCATTTAAAAAAATAAGAGATATATATCAAGTCTTGTGTCCTATGTCGACCAGTGTGACATCACAGCCACACAAGAGTTAATGATCGCATGATAGTTAAAAATTGGTTTTGTCGTTAATCAGTTAGAATGTTTCCGATGGAATAATAATATATATCATTAAAATGTTTTTCCCAACGCTGGCTGATGCAGCAAACTTCCGCCATCATCACCAAAGTACTTTCGCAACAAACCAATTTTTTACTGGACACGGAGCTATGAGAAGTTACCTATATAGGTTTAAATTAAGGAATGATGACTATTGCCCATGCGATGATATTTCTTCACAGAGTATCGACCTTCTGTTATTTCAGTGTCCATTTTTCAGTTTACAACGCCATAATCTTGAAGCAGAATGCAGGAAAGATGGAATATCCTTAACAGATATCCACACTGTTGTTAAAAGTAGTTATCACGCGCCATTATTCTTGGACTTTGCAACAATGGTGATTGGACTCACAAATGTAATAAACCAAAATCAGTGATCGAACATCCCATTTCCAAGATTATAACGATTTTTCCGAGTACCTTAGCCTTGTACGTGACACGTAAGGCTACTAAATACAGGGCTCCAAATGTATTTTTAAAAATTAAAAAATATACATATTTTGAGATAGGAAGTTGCTTGTATCAATTTACTACATTTTTTTTTATCCGATTGAGGCATTCCTTTAGCTGGGAGTAGATGGACGCCACCAATAACAGAGGAACGCTTTCTTTTTAAGTGGAAATTCGCGGATCGTCGCTGGATCTCCAGATCCAAAGGAGACAAGCTCGTGAACCGGGAGTGCATCCGTCGAGCAAGTCCTATATGCTCTAGCAAGAGCCAGGAGAGGTTGCCTTTGTCCGCTTAAAATATTGTAACTCATATCGGTGTGCCCAACAGCCAGATGATGCCTAAGAAAATGGATTTATAATATACCGTTAAAGGTTTGAAAGACGACCCCTAACTGGCTCTGGCAAAGCTTGCAACTTTTTGGAAAGCCATCTTTCCCGAATTCACAGCTTTCCTAGCATGGAATGTGTAAGACAAATTTCTTTCAAGAATAACACCAAGGTTTAAAACCGAATTAGAAGCTCAAATAAAAGTGCCCAGGAATTTGATAGGAGGACACGACACACAATATTGCCTTTTAATAGCTTGCCACCACATACCGCACACCGCATCTGAAGACATAAGTCCCATTGGCGGTGCCCACATACACGGAAAATTTGCTCATTGTCAAACGAGAGCTACCCGAAGGAGCCTAATCCTGAGCCTAATCCTAAGCCTGTAATCTGGTAGCCTTAGAATCTTTGTGCTGGAAGAAAGTAATCCAGAAGTACATATTATGCACTTCATTGGATTGAAAAAAGAGGGAAGTGAATTCTTCACTGACTGGGAATACATTGATTGGACATGATCAATTCGCCGAAATGGTTACAAAACTTTTTAAAAACCTTGAAATACTTTTTGAAAGCCACCAGATCTGTATATCCGACAGAACCTATAACAGGGCCACGGATAGTAGCGAGAAGCTCCATTCGGGGAAAGGGACAAGACCACAGGATGTGTTCAGAAGATTGTTTAGGATATCCGCAGCAGCACGAAGGGGAGTCAACAATATTGAAAACAAATAATGTGTCATTAAATTTACCAAGACCTGATAAAACCTGCGTAGTCCAGAGATCGGGGATAACCCAAGAAGATTTTAAGCGCTAATTGATTGAAGACTAAAAAAGAAAGGTAACCCTCGCTGAAGGGGAAGATTCCCATCGCGATTGCCAAGCATCAAGAAGAGCATTTAAAGACATTGCCTTTCAATAGCAAAAATTGGGATTTTTGAGGAGCAAAACTTAATTTGTGACCAGCCAATGATAGGTTATCCTTCTCCAAAATGTTTTTCATATCTGTTGCAATATGCTGACGGTGTTATTTAGTTTATTCAATTTTATATTATTTTGTTCCAGGTGGGGCACGAGACGATCAACTCGTCTGACGACAACATCCTGCGGCAGGAGATGCCGGCCGCCCTGGTCCGGGTGGAGGGCGCAGCTGGGCTACTCCAGGACGCCTCCGCCATGCTCCGAGGGGACCCGTACTCCGGTCCCGCCAGGTACTATTTTTACTGTGGATAACTTATGCAGCGTCATTTTCTTAACACGGGTAGATTTTTTTGTGGTTTTTATATTTATTTTTATTTAAGAAGGTAAACACGAACAGAAAATATAAAAGGAAAAATAATGAAACCCACTAAGCCGCGAAACCGGCTTGTCAGCGGGTTTCTTATTTTTCCTTTACAAAGAAAGACGTTAGAGAAGTTATATAATTATAAAAAGTAATATAAACATTATTAAGACCTAAAAGCATACGTATTTCTATACAAAATTTATTTACAAAAAAATAAATAGATGTTTGAGTATGTCCAAATGCTTTGCAGACTGGCTGGATTTCCTCTCTAGGGAGTTATTCATATTTAAATTTATTTCAACAGAGAGGGAAAACATTTTTGAGAAGGGAATATGGACGTCTGGAATGCATAGTTATTTTAGATATTTTGGAGAAGAGTTGTGCAGTGACATACACATAAGCCAACAGAGTTTGTATTCCACCCTCTGTGGAAAACGTAGCTAGTGTAATTGCCGAAGGAGTGGAGTGATATGACTGAATTTCAAAATTCCAAAAGTAAGTCTCGCTGTGGTATTAAATACAGACTGTAAGCGAGTCGTTTTATTAAATGGTAGACCTGCGTAGATACCATTACAATGATTGACCCTAGAAACTACGAAACCATTTATTAATTGACGGGCTGCATTACCTGGAAAATTTTGACATAAGCTTTTGATTTGCCTCACCCGATGAACCTATCGTCCTACCAATTTAAGCATGGTCAGAATTAAGGAAGACTCCCAGCAGTTTAAGGTCACTTACTAGAAATCACTCTGCCCAAAGAATTTTTTTTCAATCTACCACAACCTGTGGAATAGTTGGCTGGGGAGGGTCGTGCGGCATCCATCATAAAGGCTCTAATAATTTCAAAATTTTTGCCAAGGATCATATTCCGGTGCCCTTCAACACGCCCGTCAGAACAGTAAGTTGTTCCAATGAATGAAGGCACTGGACACACTTCTGGTCGAACAATAAGGAAAGTTCTCGGCAAAATGTTCGTACGAGGTTTTCCCAAAGTATGAGTGATGTATAATATGAGTATGAACCAAAACCAGAATTTGTATTTACTGCAATAGGTATGTTCTTTCTAACTGCTCTAACTATTGCGTGAGGATCTGGCGGGATAGTCGGCTGTGGCCTTATTAAGAAACATCTCCGCATTTGCTTACTGAAGAGAATACCACAGAAAACTCATTTAGAGGAAGCCGAAATATTAACAGACATCAATATATCTTCCGTTCCACTTTGACAGAGTTCGGCATTTTGTGTCCCATTTTTGCTTATTTCAACAATTGCCTTCACTATTTTTATCATGTACCTATGATATTACTGTTGTCTACTGGTCACCTTACCTTCGTGTGCCAGATGATCGAGATATGCTGTGTTAGGTGTACTAATGCAGTGCCCTATACACCCTTTGGTGTGGATATGGGTATGATTATGTTTTAATTGTTTTTTTATTTTTTAGGAAAAAGCTCATTGAAGGATCGAGAGGAATCCTCCAAGGAACATCAGCTCTTCTGCTCTGCTTCGACGAGTCAGAAGTCAGAAAGATCGTCAAGGAATGCAAAAAGGTAAATAAATACACTCTTCAAGGGTATATACTGATATTATGTTTATGTAAGAAATGAAAGTAGCCAAATTTAGGCTTACGACAGTGTACTTCTGTGGGTGCCATATGCATGCAAACACTTTGACACCTTGCCCACCACATATCGCACATAAGTCTCCTTGGCGGTGTCCATATTCACGAAAAAATTGCTCGTTGCCGAATGATAAAAGCCGCCCCCGGGAGCTCTCTGTAATCTGGTAGCCTTGGCATGTTTGTGCTGAAAGAAAGTAATCCAGAATTACATAATATGTGCTTTGTTGGATTGTGGAAAAGAGAGATGTGAATTCTTCACTGACTGGAATTAAATTGATTGGACATGATCAATTCGCCGAAATGATTACAATTTTTTTTAAAAGCCTTGAAATTATTTTTGGAAGCAATCAAATTTGTATGTCCGACATGACCCATAACAGGGCCACGGATAGTAGCGAGAAGCTCCGTTCGGTAATCATTGAGAGGGGGAAAGGCTGTGTGTACAAGACCACAGGATGTGTTCAGAAGATTGATTAGGATATCCGCAGTACCACGAAGGGAATCAACAATATTAAAAACAAAAGAAAGACATTAAAGTTACCATGACCTGGTAAGAACTGGGTAGTCCAGTGATCAGGGATAACCTAAGAAAAATTAAAGCACTAAAGAATTGAGGGAAAAAAAAGAAAGTTTACCCTCCTTGAAGGGGAAGATTCCCATCGCGGCCAAACACTTTGACACCTCTAAATGATTGATTGTCTTTTGTCCCCAGGTACTGGACTATCTGGCAGTGGCCGAGGTCATCGACTCCATGGAGGACCTCGTCCAGTTTCTGCGCGACCTCAGCCCGTCCCTGTCGCGCGTGGGCCGCGAGGTGTCGTCGCGCACGCACGACCTCACGCACCGCGCGCACGCAGACGCCCTCACCAGGGGCCTGGAGCAGGTCAAGACACTCGCGCCCATACTCATCTGCTCGATGAAGATATACATACACATCTTGAGCGAAGGTGACCTACAATTGATTACTTATTTTTGATGTAAAAATAAACTTGCTTTCTGTGTTTGCTGTATGAAAGGAAGGATACTAAAATTAATAATAAAATAATAAAATTAGTTTGGATTTTGTCCAAGGGAAGAGACCATTGCAGGAGACTGCTGCGAGATATTGCGTATATTTATATACTATTAAGCATGTAATCGAAAGATGTTTATTGAAATACCCCTGTCAGTACCTAGATTCTTAATTTCTCTATATTTTCTGTTTAGTTTATGGAAATATCTGTGCTTTTTGAAACTAGTCTTCTTCTCTGTCGTTCCTCAGTTCTGAGGGTCGTAATCGTTAGTTTTTCCCCAGCCATTCCATTGACAATGCTTCTCCACCCTTCACGGCTCTGCGCCCTCTCCACAGCTCCATATAGGGTCGCCCGTGACACTGTTTCCACGTGGTCGATCCATCGAGCTGCAGCTCTGCCTCTGCTTCTCCGTCCTGGCACATGGCCCATGATTATTATTTTCTCCAGATTTTCTGGGTCACATCTAGCTATGTGTTCGAAGAACTGTAGAATTCGTCGGCAGCATACGGTCGATAGGCAAACTTTCACGTTGAGTTCCTCCAGTATGGAGACATTTGTTCTTCTAGCTGTCCATAGGATTCTCAGTATTCGACGCCAACACCACATCTAGAAGGCATCTTTTCTCTCCTGCTCACGTGCTTTAACTGTCCACGTTTCTGCTCCATATAAATATATTGGAGACACAAGCGTACGCACTATGTACATTTTAGTTTGCTTCAAGATGCCCTGATCTTGCCAAAGTTTGGTCAGTCGAGTCATGGCGTTTTTTGCAATTAGGATGCATCTTTTAATTTCTGATGTGCATGCACCGCCCGCTGAACAAAATCTTGCACTTTTTCAAGGTCTTATAGTCTATTTAATGGTTTTAGCATAATGGCTCTCTCAACAATCATGAGCTTCGTTTTACTGCTTTAAAATAAACTCAAGTGGTCTAAGAACATAGTGTTTTAATTTATTAAATATTTTATCATGTTATTCCATAAAGTTAATGCCGATTCAACCGATAATACATGCTAGGAAATTCGGCCTCGCTTTATCGGCCTTTCGGGCCTCGCTTTATCGGCCCCGCGGGCCTCAGTTAATTGGCCCTTCGGGCCTCAGTTGATTTATTAGTATCTCAGGCACTGTGAAATTTCACCCTTTTGAGCCTCACAATTATTTTTTTGCTGTTAGGAGCAATCTAAATATAATAAAAAATCTGGGTGTGGTCCCATGGCTAGTGTCGCGGACCCAGGGATCAGAGGTCCAAACTTCGCACCCCGCTCAATTTTGCAACAACTTGGTTCTTATTTTCTAATAAATAAATAGTTTGGATAAATCGTTAGAACTCGAATATTCAATAAATAAAAAAATAAAAATCATTCACTCAGAATAACACTTCCAAAACCACAGTCATATTATATTAAATATCCCGGCTGCCTCCGTGGTGTAATGGTTAAGACGTTTGACCCACGCATGGAAAGTTCGGGGTTCGATTCAAATGAAATGTGATTAAAGCTACTTTTTCTGCCTCTACAAACCAAATACTTACTTTTTTATGTTTTCTCAGAAAGCTACTTTTTCTAAGCAGCACAGAAACTTTTTTTCCACCCAACATATTGCCATCTAGCGGCCGACTTGTGAAACGTTAAACCAAAATTTTATCCAATATACGAACCACTAAGAACTCAACTCAACTCGCTTTCGAAACTTCTCGCTTCGGCAGGACAAATACGCGATCAATCATTTCTAGAATTTTTATATAAAGATTGTTAGCAAGATAAGCATAGCGTTAACCTCAACTATCGCAAGAGTATTTCTGTTCTTATCGCGTTTATTTTTTGCAGGTGGAAAAGGTATTGAGGAAGCTTCTGAAAATCGCAACTACCTATCAACAAGAATGGCTAATGAAATTCACGAAATCATCAGGTAAACGTTGCCATATTTTCCCCTTTCTCTCACAGTAATGGATGATGATAATTTATTCATATATCATCCACGTCACTCCATTATTCCTAACCAGTGGCGGCGCAAGGACATTGCATTGGGTCATGGGAACAGAAAATTCCCAGGAATTACAAAGTCTCAATTTGGAGCTACAGAGTAACCATTCTCTTAAGTGTTTAAGCCAGGAGGTACATCTTCCTACACTGCCTTTCGCCCACAAAGTTTAAATATTCAGTTACCGGTTTCATTGTTTTTGCGATATCTTTAACACTGGTATCCTAATGAGGATATTCAGTGATTTTTTTAATTTTGTTTATTGACTATTAAACTTCATGAGCATTTTGCATAAATGTGGCTGAATTTGTTTTTTAAAATTTTTTTATTAAGTTTTATTCATTTTAAAAAATAAGTAACATACAAAATTGTATTTTTGTTCCCGCAAAGCCGAAGCTTGTCTGCGGGTTACATTACATTTTTAAAAAAAATTTATAAGTAAGTACATAGTTTAATAATAATTAAAGAATAAAATATATTTATACACTTAAGTTTCACTTGCTGTTTAATAATTTTTTGACTATTTTTTTAAATGAAATTAGGTTTTTTTCTTCACGATTTTCAGCTGGTATTAAATTGTACAGTTTTGGTACTACACTACCCATTGTTCTGTCACCATAGTAGTTTTTCTGTCGTGGTACCATCAGCTGCTGTGCCGATACTTGTCGGGTCATGATCTGGTGGTTTATTTTGGATTTAAAATTGCAATCGAGGAAATGATCTGTCATTATCTTATACTGACACTGTTTGTTAATTGGCAAAACGTTAACAAAATCAAATAATATTTTATTGTTGTCTTTTACCTTATTCTTTATTTTTACAGGTACGATAATTTTTAAAATTTGTACCTGTAAGTTCAAGACTCTATCCGTATAAGATTTAAAACTTAATCCCCATATTCTTAATCCATATTGAATAATTGAATACTTGTTGATGTAGTGTTTAATTTCCTCCTGTAATGCACGGGTGGTTGTGGGCTTGTTGACACAGACTTTTTTTAATTTTTTTTTTTAATTTATTTAAAAAAAAAAATATTTACAAAATAGTCTTAAATTAAAGTCCCGCTGAGTTGCGTACATATAACTCGTCAGCAGGTTCTTATAAATTACATCGATTATTTACACTTAACCTACATTAACAATAATTTTACTTGAAAAACATTACATATTAACAATATTTTGAGTTTGTCCAAATTTTTGTAGACAAGGACCGGATTCAACTCCCTGGGGAGCTGTTTATATTAACATATTACAACAGAGATGAAGAACATTTAAGAGAAGGTAATATAGAAATCTAGGCATCTACAGGGCTTATGACCTGTCAATGGCTGGTTTGAGTGGCCACTTTACACACTGTGTAACATTCACCATTCTGCCTATATTTGAACATCTATATTCCTTCAATTCTTTCATCTGTTGATGTTTGTGAAGTTAAAGAGCTGAAACCGATGAAAAACAGATGAAAGACTTGAAGGAATATAGATGTTCAAATATAGGCAGAACGGTGAATGTTACACAGTGTGTAAAGTGGCCACTTAAACCAGCCATTGACAGGTCATAAGCCCTGTAGATGCCTAGACTTCTATATTACCTTCTCTTAAATGTTCTTCATCTCTGTTGTGATATGTTAATTACATATTACATTATCAAAACTTAAAAGCTATCACTAATACAAAAAACTTTTTTCTATTAACCATAATTTGAGCAAACGTCTTACTTCTGTATTTAACTCAGTATTTTTGTATTGTTTGGTAACATGTTTAATATTTTAGGGATACTGTATTGCAGAGTCCTTTTGCAATATTTATTGCAATATCTAGGAGCAGCTAGCTCTAGTACAGCCATACTAGTAAACCTGGTGTTGTAATCATGTACCGACTTGTGTAATAAAATAAAACCTCTAAGTACCTACCTACCAGGGCTAGTATTCCAAATGCTCTTGCGGCCGTAGAAAAACCATTTATCGCGTGTATTTTGTATGTAAATACACCAGATAAATGGTTTTTCTACAGCCGCGAGAGCATTTGGAATACCAGCCCTGGTAGGTACTTAGGTCGACAATCACAAGCAGCAACGAAACCGTCCATTACACGTCTGATGTTAAACCAAAAATTTGCAACGCTTTTGTTCTATGCAAAAGAGCAAAATGGCATCTCCGTAGCTGTAGCGTGTTATCACTCTGAGGCTTTACCAATCTATCGTCATTATTTATTAAAGGAAAGAGTAATTTTCATGATTCTCTTTTGTATTTCTTCATAGAGTCCTGCAGCTGACTACATATGATGAAGAGTCCAGCGATCATGACAGTGTGTCCGCCCTGAAGAACCTACAGAGTCAACTCGTCAACAAACTCAACTTGGCTAACGAATGGCTCAATGTAAGTCTAACTTATATTACGTAAATTTGGATGGGCTGTAGAGACTTTACCTGATCACATTGAAATGGCCAAGAGCCAGAGGCAATATTATAGAAGCTTAAAAAAGTCTGCATGGGTATTGCAAATGTTATATTATTTTTTGTTTCTGCATTTTCTTTGTGGAGAAACCTTTAAATAAAACATTTTGTGCCAAATTTGTTGCAACAGAGAGGGAAAACACTTTTTCTTTTTTTTTGTATTTATTTTTATTTAAGAAGGTAAACATGAACAGAAAAAATATAAAAGGAATAATAATGAAACCCACTAAACCGCGAAACCGGCTTGTCAGCAGGTTTCTCATTTTTCCTTTACAAAGAAAAACGTTAGAGAAATTATATAAATTTAAAAAGTAATATAAACATTATTAAGAACTAAAAGCATACATATTTTTACACAAAATTTATGCACAAAAAATTAAATAGATGATTGTTAACATAAAATAATAATCAATATAAAGCCTTGTTACATATGAGCCATTTAATTATTTTTTCCTTAAAAGTTTTATCAAAATTTTCTTTTAAGATCTGCTTAGGAATTTTACTAAAAATTTTAGTAATTGTATAATGAAGTGTACTTTGGCCATACTTGTTTACAAACCTCGGTACTGACAAGCTTTCAAGTTGTGCTAGCCTTGTATTATGTGTATGGAACCGAAGTTTTTTTTTAACACAGGACCACAACCCGATTCAAATAATATAGCAAAACGTAACAAAACAGATTTCAATGATAATTTTATCAAAATCATTATTTAAATTTAGCAAGTACTCTCAGGTAAAAATCCCGCAAAAGGAAATCGACTGGAGATTAGTCGGTCTCATGGTGTACTGGTTATTGCGTTTGCCAGGCATTAAATAAATAAATAATTGTAAAACAATAAATATCCATCCACCATATTGTATTTTATCATGCCGTGGTGTGAAATGGGCCAATCATGCGATATCGCGCAGTGGGCTCGTGGTTTGCACGTGCACAGCGATCTAGTCTTCGTGAATGTACAGTAGCCTATGTGACCATAGCAGATGTGTGCCAAAGACACAATCTCGTTGACAACTTATCCAGGGCTGTCTAAAAACCTACAGAGTTTTGTTCAACAATCCTATTTCTTCAAGGTCGTTACGAGAAATTCCCATTCCCTGATTCAGATATAACATATTATACTAAAAATTTAAGTTTGGGATTTACGTTATGCCACTATTCCAGGATCCGGATGCTCCACGCGGAGCCCCGGGTGAGCGTGCCTTGCGCGCCGCCCTCACCGCTGCCGAGCGCTGCGCAGAACGCTTCTCCCCTCCCCACGCTGAGTACACGCGCACCGTGGCCCGCGAGCTGAGGCGCGCTCTCGACTCGCTGGCCGCCTTGAGGGACGCGGGACACGGATCATCCCCGCAGGTAGGACAACTTTATAACAATCTAGGGTCTTGAGTAAACGCACTCTGTAGCAGTGGCGAACGGTTATTTTATTTACAGGTAAGCTACAAAAAATTAACATAAATTTTTATTTTATTTAAATCCTAAAGTAGGGCACACATATCATACATATTGTTGTATGTTCTAATAATAACATTGCAAATATATTTATTTATTTGTTTATCACATATGTCTTGACCATTATTTTCAATTTTGATATGTTTTTTTCTTCATAAATATTTTTTTCCATTTCGTAATACTTTTTAATTGCTTTAAATAAAATTGAATTTTGTGACTTTGCCTTTTTCCTAAATGGAAGTCTAATTTTGTTCTTTTCTCTAGTATTGTGATCGTGTCCATGCTGGTTCCGATCAATTTTTTTCCGAAATTCTGTTTTTTATTAGAGTTTATAATTTTATGAACAAATATCATTGTATTGTAAAATATTCTTTGTTTATATGTTAATAATTTAATTTCATTTACCATCGACTTTACCCTCGTGTATCTGTTTTTTTTCAAAATGATTCTAAAGGCTTTATTTTGTAATACAGTTAGTTTATCTATGTTTTCTTTGTTTGATAAAAATAAAATGCTACTACAGTAGTTAACGTGTGGTTCAATAATTGCTTTGTAAATAGTTTTGCAAGAGTCCTTATCAATAAATCTTCTGATCCTTCCCAAAATTGATATTTTTTTTGCCATCTTATTTATTACCATCTTAGCGTTTTGGTGAAATGTAAGTTTTGAATCCAACATTACACCTAAATATTTAATTTCAGTGACTTCATTAAGTTTTTCATTTTCTATTACAATTGATGGTGTAATTTCTATTCTTTTGTTTCCTATATTCATATATTTAGTTTTGTTAACATTTAATTTTAATTTATTAATTTGTGCCTACATAGTACATAATATAATAAGCTGAAAGGCTGGATGTCACATTTTTTGCAAAATTGAGTTATGAATGTCATTTTGTTCATATATTCAGATTCTATTGATGCTAAAAACATCAAAGCTCTCCGGTATACCACTACTGAAATAGCTTGTTCTAAAACACCAGTACTACTGTAGGGCAGTGGGCCAGTAATAATACCCTGCTGGTATTAAAGCAGTGGATACCGAATAAATTCCACAATTTTTATAACAAAATACCTCTGATGCAGTGAGGGATTTTGCGCAAGATTAAGTCTCATTGTCATAATCAACCATACTTTACCATTATGTCATTTCTTTTGCCGTTAATTTCATTATTTTACTTTGCTTTTTTCACATACTGTTTACTTTTAATTACGGTTTAATTGCTATTAATATAGTGTCATGAAATTTATATTTACCCGTAATTTTCATAAATAATTCATGTTTTAATTAATGGCACGTAATTTAATGTTTTTGCCTAAAGAAAGTTTTATAAATACATTGTTTTTCATTCAATATTCTACATTACTTTTTATACTGAAGTCCGAGGAGGAGTTAGGGAGCGGGCCAGGCGGTTAGAACAAAAAAGATTGAAGTCCCATGGTTATTTGATAGTCCATATTTTTTTTTTTTTTTCTTTAATATTCTTATCAAAAGCCTACAAATAAAAAAAAAACAGCAATAAACTGTGTTTTTATTTGGAGAGATACATTTTAAACAGTTTTTCAACTTCAAACCGCTCTCCTGAACAATTTACCAAATGTGACTTCCAGCATTTCAGCTTTAAGGTACAGATATAAGTAATATATCATAACTTTAAGCTTTGGCTAACTTGCACAAGTTTTTGGTTAAACTATGTGTTATGTATTATAGCAACACTGAGTAGGTACTTGTCTGGATAAATATGATCTGTGCATAAGTGTAAAGTCAAAGTGTTTTTACAACAATAATAAAGAGTACTTGATAATGACCCAACATGGGATAACTTAGTGTATCATTAATTATTCAAACATTACACTATGGTTTCTTACGAGCGTCATGTAGCTCCCGTCATGTAACAGTGGACGATGTCATCAAAACGTCTGTACAAACTAGACTACGCAGGTTTCCTAGAAAGTGTCTCGTGTAGACTTTCGATGACCCCGAAATATCTTAGAATATACCTTCTTATAATGCTTAGTTTGTCAAAATTGTCAATTTTCTGCCGCCATATGCCTCAGTTTTACGGCCGCAAGAAAACGACACCGTTTTCTTAAGAAACTATAACTTTAGCTGAAAGATAAAGTTTGAGCAAAAAGCCCATCAAGATTGGATAAATTAATAATCTAAACTAATTGCAGGCGATGGAGTTGGCCAGTGAGATCCGCAGCAAGGTGTCTGAGCTGATGCAGGCCGTCAACGAGGGTATTAAGGATGTGGAGCTTCAAGGAGCTAAGACTCTCCAAGGAAGGTAAATCATATTATTTAGTTGTCCCCGCGTAACTGGTTCTTTTGTAAATTTTTATTTTTAGCACACACCTACACTTTGCTTCATATATGGCCACATCGATGATTAAATACAAACACATGAAGCCAAATATGACGATTTTTATTTAGAACATTATTGCGACCGTAAGCATTACCCAAAACACTGAATTTAGTTGAATTGATCAAACCGTATTCGGTTTTTTCCAGTTTTATTAAGTCAAACTATGGAATGTCAATGAGGATTTTTTTCAAAACAATTTTATTTATAATCTCATAGGTTTACTTCGCTGGTATTCCGATTTAATCAGTTTTATGTGACAGCACGATTGTATGAACAAAATTACACATACATACTGATACATATATACACACGTATATATTCATACACAACATACATGTGTATACACACACACATACATGGATACACAGCATAAATATTTTAATGCAAAAAACAAAGAAGTAACACATTTTGCTAGCAATTTAGCTGAAGTAATCAATAACATATTTTTCCAGAACCCACTTTTTTACATGTGTTTTAAAGGTGTGGTTGGTTAAACTTCTCATGTCCTTACATCATCAGTAAATATATTATATAGTCTAGGAGCGAAGAAGAGTGTGTGGGTTTAATTGATTCAACATGTATTTTTAGATTGGAAACCGCCCACAAGTGGCTCCTGAATCCTAGTGCAGATCCTCTCACAAGATCCGAAGGGCAGAAGGCGATCAGCACAATTGTGGCGCAAGGACAGAGGGTAAGCGTTCTTTCATAACCCTGCTTTTACTTCTTCATCGTCGTGCTAAATGCTGAGCACTGTGGTCTGATGACTGTCCTGGGCCAAGGTGACGACAGCTTTTTACCTCTTCCGTTTTATGGCTGCACTTGTGCGGCCATTTTAAATCGCGCTCAAAAGATTATGGATACACGGTTGCGTCAACGCATTTATTAACTGTCAAAAATGATCTAAAGATTATGACTTCTAACGACACCTGTGGGTCAAAGAACATTCTCTACACGGGGAAGTGCAGATATTATCCATGGCTTTATCCCACTGAGTTCCTCCAGGGTATGCTCGGTTACAGCAGTTTGAAGACCAGAAGGAATGTGTATTTAACTACGCACTTCTTTCGATTGTTGCGCGGTATTATTGACAACCCTGAAATTATGCGGAGCATTAGCTTTTATGTTCCGGATAATCTCCTTAGACAGCGTCAGCATAGACTGTTTCACATTCCAATATACAGGACCAACCTGCCAATGGTTGTGCCTGTTGGAAGGGCTATCTCTATGTTGAACAATGTTACTTTGAACCTTGACATTTTTCATGTCTCAGAGGAAGTTTTTCGTTACAAGATTCTCTTACTTTTTAAACATATTATTCTCTGGATATTTTGTATATTTATGTGTTATTTTTATATATATACCCAATTTTATGTTTTTATTTTCACTATTTTTATATGTATGAATTAAGATATTCCATTTTGTAATGTACATATATATGAATGAATAAAATTGAAATAATAATTTTTGAGAAAGGAATATGGAAGCCTAGGCATTTACAGGCCTTATAACCTGTCTTTGGCTGGTTTAAGTGGTCACTTTACACGCTGTGTAGCATTCACCATTCTGCCCATGTTTAAACATCCACGTTTCCTTAGCTCTTTCATCTGTTGACTTTTGTGAAGTAAAGGAGCTGAAACCTTTATCATGTTGGTGAGATTCATCCGGCTGAACCAATTCACCTACTGGGCAACGCCTGAAAACAATTTTCCAACTTTTACACTTAGTCTGTCTGCAAACATTTGGACGTGCTCAAAACATTGTTGGGTTCGGTAGTATTCATCATTTTCATTATTCCCTTTCCGCACCTAATGGTGCATAGGGCACTGCATTGGTACACCATTCGCATCGTATCTTGATATTTTTTTGTTACATGAAGGTAAGATGATCAGTCTTGCGCGTCAGGTACCAGTCCAGGGACTATGAAATATTCTAGTGTAAAAACACCCTTCTAAATAAATATTTCATATCAACCATGTCGGGAATTGAACCTGAGATCTTTTGCATGGGAGGTAAATGCGCTGACCATTACACGATGAGGCCGATAGTCTTCTTTTACCAGTTAGTTAATTCAACAATGTTTTGAGTATGTCCAAATGTTTGCAGACTGGCTGGATTTCCTCCCTGGGGAGTTATTCAGATCTAAATTTGTTGCAACAAATATGGAAAACACCTTTGAGAGGAGAATATGGAAGTCTAGGCATTTACAGAGCTTATGATATGAGTGTTTCTAAATATCACATGACATAGTACAGTTTTAACGAGTTTGTCCGTTTCTTTATTCCAGATTGCAAATGGTCTGCAAGGGCACGAGAAGTCAGAGATTCTTCAGTTGTGTGGGGAGGTTCAGCGCCTGTCCAACAAGCTCGGGGAACTGTGTGCGCGTGGACAAGGGGAGTCTGCCGAGGCTAAGGAGATCACCAGGTGAACACCATTTCTAGTATGTACGAGGGTTGATTGATACGCTCCATCGCTGGCCTGCAAGTTGAGCAGTCGAGCTGATGTGTATGCATTATGTAGCCTAATATGGGTATGTGTTAAATACCGAGTGACAAGTTGAAACGTGCAATGATTTAGTTACAACAGGCCGCTGACCACTGGAAGGTGCTGTGCTGTTTTACCGGGACAGTGCCCCAGCACATAAGGTGTTAGTGTTGATGGCTGTTATTTACGAAGCAGGCTTCATCCCATATTCATCTGACCAGTGACAAGAACTTTTTGGTGACAATGAGGTCATATGCTGTGTACATAGAATAGTCCAGAAGGAGCGTAGAAGCATATTTGAATGCATCGGACTGTGTCCAAAAAACTCCCCACTTTGCCACACTTAAGCCGCGCGCATGCGTGAAGTCGCCGCGTAATTTTATTTTATTAACATAAACGGTAAATATGCCTTTTACAAACATTTATAATACTACATATTTGGCTTATTTAAAAAAAAAAAACATAAATTTCCTTATATCCAAGATTTATATAAAAATAAAAAAATTATACAAGATTTATATTTAAAAATTAACCTAAAAATTATACAGCATATTCAGTAGAAAGTTTAAATAATAAAACATTCTACAGTAATACAACAAGAAAATCATAAGTACTGTTTCATACAGCTGGGCAAAGTGAAGAAAAAACTGTGAATATTATGAAATGCACGAATAAATAAATATAATTACCATTCACCATCTTTGAAAAAGTTCAAAAGGTTTGTTCTATAGGAACAATACCCTACATTAAATATATCAGATACGTGGGAATAACATGAAGTCTATTTAATACGGCATTACAAGTATACACTGTCTGTGAATTGTTGCTACAAAACGGTGGCACCTGTAATGTTGCCAGATTGCAAAAAATATAATCATAAGACAAATGTAAGATAATTATATTTAAAAAAAATCTATTTGTTGAATTCTCCAAAGTTTTATTGTACACACGGAAGCATTGATTGACACAACAGAGTAGATAAGCTATCATGTCGCGTATTTCTAGGGACATATTTTTTAAATCTTCATATATACATAATTCTTCTGTACGTGTGATGTCACTGAACTACTCCTAAGCGGCTTAACCGATTTACGTGCGGTTTTCAGCGAAATGTAGATCTTTGCGCCGCGCGTGTTCGTAGATATTAAAATTTTCAATCGAATCTGTAATAAAAAAGTTAGAAGCATAAATCTTTTTTTGATCGACCTACCAGGATTGCATTTGATGAGAATGCATGCACAAAAAAAATGGAAGGATGTTGTTTTTTTGTGTTTAAAAAAGTTTGTTTTTGAATCTTTACAAACAACGTTCGCTTTTTATCGATCCAAATCAGATTCTTTCCTTACATTACTTATAATTTCTTACAATTTATTTATTTTTCCTGTATTTTTGGTAAAACTCAAATAATATTAACTGACATTAAATACATTTAAGTTTGTAAGTGAAAATTCTTGATGGAAGTTCATTGTAATTTATTATATAAATAAAACACGAGTGATACTTTAATCAACAAATTTGGAATATCCAGTGACCGGTTTCATCGCTTTCGCGACATCTTCGAGACTGGTATCTTTATTAAAAAGTTAAATGTATTTATACAGAACAGAGGTAAGGATACATAATTCAAAGTTATATGTAAGTAAATTAAATAAAGTTATTTTTATCTTAAGGATCATTATCGACAAATTTTCTATGGGTTAACTAATGAGTTGATATAATGCTATTTTAATGAGTTTAAGTATTTTATTTTATTTTTAGTGTCCCATCCTTTGTGAGTGTGGTTTTGTAAATAATGATTTCTGAAAAACAAAGGGTAAAAAGTCATTAGTAAAATTATATTACAATGGGTAAAGTAATGGAGAATGCAAAACATGAAAAACATTATAGTTAGAGCAAGAACGATAGAGGAAAGAGTGTTGTGCATAGTTAGTGCTGCAGACTGGCAGATGGAACGAATACTTATTTCTTGTCACGCGAAAGGGGACATTAAGATTAATTTTGGAGAGCAGGTTAAAAGAGTCTACTTTATTATTTAATAATTTATGTAAATAGCATAACTCAGACACAGTGCGTCTATTTTCAAGGGTAAAAAATCCATTTTGTTTGGCAGATTGGCTGCAAGTACAAAGCGTTTTATTGTTTTTATAATCTAGGTATTTTAAAATTTTTCGTTGAACATTTTCAATCCTTTCAATGCTTGTCATGTATTGTGGGCTCCACACAACGGATGCAAACTCCAAATTACTGCGTACAAAAGTGTTGTATAAAGTTTTTGGTTTTTTAAAAGGATATATTTTACATGCCTCTTAATTTATTTAAAAATAAATTAAGACTCCTTATTTCTGGCTGCGATACGATCCCACTTACTATTTAATGATGCTCACACTTACACACACCTGAACACTTACTCCTACGCTAATACACATAAACACACATCTACACTTACTCTCATACAAATGCACATAAACACACCCTTTTGTTGTAACACAATTTAATAATATGTATGATTCTTATTTTGAAACTTTGCTGGTCTGTCTTTAAACTATATTTTTTTTAATGTTACTATATGATTGTCGACTGTTTGTTTCTTTAAAATAAATAAATAAATAAAACATTTCTCTACAACATCCATATTGGTTTTTATATTACATCACGTTTCATATATTTTTATGAGTATGTGATATTTCCCTATTACTAAAATGGTCAAACTTTTAACCCTTTGAGTGAGCTTTTTGCCTATTTTTATGTCTATAATAATAATGCTATTTTTTCTAGGAATCTTTCTGATAAGCTGTGTGAACTGAAGAATGCCATTGAGCGCGCCGTGGTGAACCGCGTTGTAGAGGACTTCATTGATATTGCATCTCCTCTCAAGCATTTCTCTGAAGCCGTCAACATGCCAGAAGGTATTTTTTACTCATAAACGCCCAGAGGGCTCTTACAATTAACAGTTAAAATGTACATAAATTATATACACCTACAGTTACAACATATATGCGAGTATCAAAACCTTTTAAACATGCAGAGACATATGAAAAACTCTACAAAACATTTGTTCGTCCCCAAGTAGAATACTGTACTCCTATTTGGTCACCTTACTATAATGTAAGTATTAATAGACTAGAAAGGGTCCAACAATTTTTTTTTAAGCAGGTCGACTACCGGTTAAACATTAACTTTTCTAATCATGCTTGTAATAATGTTGGACCAGTTATTTTTATTCAAATTAATAAATAATAAAATTGATTCTCCAAACCTACTTGAAAGACTTCCATTCCGTGTGCCATCTAGACCGACAAGACAAAATCTTCTGTTTTACACTGAAAACGCGTCAACAAACTATTTTAAACAATCTACAATACCTAGAATATGCGACCAATATAACAATATATTTACCGAGGCTGATATTTTTTGTGACAATGTATGTAAATTTAGGTCAAAAATTATAGAAATTTTGAGAGAAGCGGACATTTAACTTTATTATTTTTATTATATACATATTTTTTCATTTCGTTTCTTTTACATTTATTATATTGAACATAATTTAAATTATTGTATTAAGTGTAAACAATTTTTTTGGTGTGTGCATGAGTTTCTTACCTACCTTACCTACCTTACTTAGTAACCCTCGAAATGTTGTGTCTCGTGCTTTTAATGCAAGTTTTAGCGTTGACGATGATATTTACGCTTACAATTTTTCTGTCTCCAGGCACTCCTGGTAGGGACCAGAACTTCGCAGAGAAGGCCAACAACCTGGAGAACTTCAGTACGCGAGCCAATCAGACGGCGCAGATGGTGGCTGTGGGAGGATCGGCTGCCAATAAGAGGCTTGCCGAAGACCTATTGGCCAACGCCTCTCAGGTAAAGTTACTTAGGGCTTAACGAACAATACTCCCACGTGGAATGAAGTTCTGCGGTATTAAAATAAGTTGATTAAACTACTATTTATTGTTGCTTATCAATATATACAGTAAAGTCTCGTTTTTACGTTCCTCAGTTGTACGTTTTCCCGCTTTTTACGGCGAGATGTTTAGGTCCCATTTTTTTTCCATACATTCTCATTTAAATATTCCCCCAATTAACGTTTTTTACGTTTTTCATAACCCCGGTTTTACTTTGAAAAATTTTCGAAACTCGTTCGATCTGTCAAAAGACGGAGCCGCGCGCCGCCGCGTTTGCCCAAAATGGTGAATAAAATCAAGGTTAATTAAAAAATGTGTAAATTGTTGTCTCAAACTAAATTCAAAGTAGATTCAGTGTAATTGACCATTTTGTTTAAGTGTCTAATTTTGACATTTTACTGAATTGTGACATGCGGTTGACGCACGTTTAGAGTAATAATAAAGTCTTTACATCAATAAATTACGATGCAGAAAGTTTAAAAATTTGCCAATTGAAATATTTTTTGAAGTTATAAACATAATTTGGAAAGAAGATTGTTTAAACAGTTATCATAAAAGCGTGAAACAGTTTTGCCGTGATGTAATTGACAATTGAAATTCTGTGGTGCCGTACTAAAAAAGTGATACCATATAAACGAAATTTCCCAATATTTAGAAAAAAAATCATTGTATGCAAAATCAAATTTTTATTTTCGTGTTTTTAAAGTTAAGTACCTACATAAAATTATTTAAAAACGTTTTTTATTTTAATTTAATAAAAACAAAACATATTGATTGAAAAAATACAAAATATTTTTAATGAAATCATAGGTAAATATGAATAACCTCCAATTATGACAGTTTTAACAATTTTTCTGCAGTTTTTAATTTCCTCACTTTAGCGTTTTCCTCAGTTTAACCCTTTTTTCACTGCTCCCTTAAAAAACGTAAAACGGGTTTTACGTAATATGTTTTAGATTTATAATTTTACTTACACTGGAGTATTTAGTTTGTGGAAATCGTTTGTCTTAGAACCATTTTAAACGTAAAATTGTGCCATTAGGAAACTCAAAGGCATGAATGTTTGAACAGATTTATAATATTTTTTTCATTTAAAAGCAAAGTAAATCATTTTGATACATCAAAATCTTACTTAATGAGTGTTATTTATTTCCAGGTTGAAAAACTGTCTCCTCAGCTAATTTCTGCCGGAAGAATTCGTCTCACATATCCGAGCAGCAAGGTATGAACATAATTTTTAATAATCTTACGGAATATTTTATAAGTGAAATTGTACTAACCCTAAATTTGTTGCTCCAGAGAGGGAAAACATTTTTGAGAAGAAAATATGGAAGTCTAGGCATTTACTGGGCTTATTACCTGTCATTGGCTAGTTTTAGTAGCCACTTTACACAATAATCGGATGAATGAAATAATCGAATGAATGAATAATCGAATCAAGGAAATAATCGAACAAAGGAAATAATCGAAAAAAGGAAATAATCGAATTAAGGAAATAATTGAAATTATAAAAATAATCGAATTCATTAAATAATCGAAATAACCGAATGAACGAAATAATCGAATAAAGACAATAATCGAATAAAGGAAATAATGGAATTAAGGAAATAGTCAAACTAATAAAAATAATCGAATTAAGGAAATTATCGAATAAATTAAATAATCGAATTAATGAAATAATCGAATTAATGAAAAAATCGAATTCATGAAATTATTGAATTAATAAAATAATCGAATTAATGAAATAATCGAATCGAAGAAATAATCGAATAGAGGAAATAATCTATTCAAAATAATCGAATGAATGAATAATCGAATCCAGGAAATAATCGAACAAATGAAATAATCGAAAAAAGGAAATAATCGATCTGAAATAATCGAATGAATGAATATAATCGAATTAAGGAAATAATCGAATCGAAGAAATAATCGAAAAGAGGAAATAATCGATCCGAAATAATCGAAAGAATGAATAATCGAATCCAGGAAATAATCGAACAAAGGAAACAATCGATCAGAAATAATCGAAAGAATGAATAATCGAATTAAGGAAATAATCGAATCGAAAAAATAATCGAATAGAGGAAATAATCGATCCGAAATAATCGAATGAATGAATAATCGAATCCAGGAAATAATCAAACAAAGGAAATAATCGAAAAAAGGAAATAATCGATCCGAAATTATCGAATGAATAAATAATCGAATCGAAGAAATAATCGAATAGAGGAAATAATCGATCCGAAATAATCGAATGAATGAATAATCGAATCCAGGAAATAATCAAACAAAGGAAATAATCGAATTAGAGAAATAATTAAAATTATAAAAATAATCGAATTCATTAAATAATCGAACAAATCAAATAATCGAAAAAAGGAAATAATCGATCTGAAATAATGAATGAATGAATAATCGAATCAAGGAAATAATCGAACAAAGGAAATAATCGAAAAAAGGAAATAATCGAAAAAAGGAAATAATTGAATTAAGGAAATAATTGAAATTATAAAAATAATCGATTTCATTAAATAATCGAAATAACCGAATGAACGAAATAATCGAATAAAGACTATAATCGAATAAAGGAAATAATCAAACTAATAAAAATAATCGAATTAAGGAAATTATCGAATAAATTAAATAATCGAATTAATGAAATAATCGAATTAATGAAATAATCGAATAAAGGAAATAATCGAATGAATGAATAATCGAATTAAGGAAATAATCGAATCGAAGAAATAATCGAATAGAGGAAATAATCGATCCGAAATTATCGAATGAATGAATAATCGAATCCAGGAAATAATCGAACAAAGGAAATAATCGAATTAGAGAAATAATTAAAATTATAAAAATAATCGAATTCATTAAATAATCGAATAAAGGAAATAATCGAATTAAGGAAATAATCGAATTAATGAAAAAAACGAATGAATGAATAATCGAATCCAGGAAATAATCGAACAAAGGATTCATTCATTCATTCGATTATTTCGGATCGATTATTTCCTTTATTCGATTATTTCCTTGATTCGATAATTTCCTTAATTCGATTATTTCCAATATTCGATTATTTCCATTTTTCGATTATTTCCTTGATTCGATTATTTCCTTGATTCGATTATTCATTCATTCGATTATTTCAGATAGATTATTTCCTTTATTTGATTATTTCCTTTATTCGATTTTTCATTAATTCGATTATTTAATTTATTCGATTATTTCCTTTATTCGATTATTTCATTAATTCGATTATTTCCTTGAATTAATAAAAAAATCGAATTAAGGAAATAATCGAAAAAAGGAAATAATCAAATTAATGAAATAATCGAATTAAGGAAATAATCGAATAAAGGAAATAATCGATCTGAAATAATGAATGAATGAATAATCGAATCAAGGAAATAATCGAACAAAGGAAATAATCGAAAAAAGGAAATAATCGAAAAAAGGAAATAATTGAATTAAGGAAATAATTGAATGAATGAATCATCAAATGAAGGAAATAATCGAATAAAGGAAATAATCGTAAAAAGGAAATAATCGAAAAAAGGAAATAATTGAATTAAGGAAATAATTGAAATTATAAAAATAATCGATTTCATTAAATAATCGAAATAACCGAATGAACGAAATAATCGAATAAAGACTATAATCGAATAAAGGAAATAATGGAATTAAGGAAATAGTCAAACTAATAAAAATAATTGAATCAAGGAAATTATCGAATAAATTAAATAATCGAATTAATGAAATAATCGAATTAATGAAAAAATCGAATTCATGAAATTATTGAATTAATAAAATAATCGAATTAAGGAAATTATCGAATAAATAAATTAATCGAATTAATGAAATAATCGAATGAATTAAATAATCTAATTAATCATATTCACTCAAATTTTCAACAGTGAAATATCACTTTTTTTGCAATTTTAATTTAAAAAGTGTCTTTGAAATACTGTCGAGACTCAAAGGCACTACAGATAATTTAAATCTGCATATTCTTCATTCCCAGGTGGCCGAAGAGCATTTCAACAACCTGCGCCAGCAATATGCGGACACTGTGTTACGCGTACGTGACCTTTGCGACCAGGCTGTCAATCCTCTGGACTTTATCAAGACCGCTGGTAACATATTTTAACTTAACATAACTGCATAAATCTTACCCTTTTCCAACAATAGATGTCGCTAGTTTTCTCCATACTTTCATTCTCTATGGTGGTCTGACACACATGCGAATGTAATATTCACATCAAGCATATATCAGGGGCGAAGGAGCATATGAAGCAAGTGAGGCTGAGCCTCACTAAGAAATCATTGCTATTCACCAGCACCTAATATGTATTTTAATTCACATTATATCAACACATTATGAAGATAAAAAACTAGCAACCAATATAAAAATGCTCAAAGATGCCTACAAACATGGTCCGTACTGTGTTATTTACTGTAGGTACCTACATAACATTTACGCATATTATTTTTAATTGAATCGGCATTCCCTTCGTAACACTTCATAATAATTTACGCATATTACTTATCCTTAAAATCTGAGCTTCACCAGAAATTTGGTATCAAAGACGCCACTGGCATATATAGAAAATTGAAGAATGGCATACGTGAATATGCGAGTCAACTACCTTAGTGGCAGAGAGGTGACTGTTACACAGTGTGTAAAGTGATCACTTAATATGTTTGCGGATATGCCAGCTATAGCCGTCAAAATTGTGTCCTCATTTAGGAAATGACTTGTGCGTAAATATATTAACAGTCACATGAATATATTTTGTTTGAGTATTTAATTATGATAGAAACCCTCAATATTTCAACGGTTTTACCTTGATATTGCGCAATACTATATTAACAATGCTGCCGGCCAGTCCGTCTACCACGTGACCAGTTCTTCTTCTTCTCTTCTTTGCCGCTAGGGACACCGCCGATGCGATAGCCAGTACAACGTGATCCGTAGTATTCGTGTTCACAGCGCTTCAAAACGCCCGTACTAATATTTATCAAAACTTGATCTATGTACACAAAAATATTCATGATTTTAAGAGGAACAGATTTCCATTGGTTCAACACGAGAAATAAAGATAAGCCAGTTGTGCCCACCACTAGACTGCAAAAAATAATAATTCTTTTTCCTCGCACTGCATACGATTCTGCAACAGTACCTCTTGAAATTCAAGCTTTGTCAGCAAAAAAATTAAAGATTTTGTCAAGCACAGGCTGTTTGGAAAGAGCTACTATAGAGTCGAAGAATATTTGTAAGACAAGACAGCTTGGAATTAGATTCGTGTTTATTGATTTTAATTGTGTTATTGATTTGAATTTATTTGTTGTTTTATTATATAGTTGTAATTTATTGATGTTTATAAGTGATTCAATGAATCCCATGTAAAGAATATGCCAAATGGGCTAGTATGTTAGTCAAATAGTACATACTTGATGAAAAGTGCATTAATACCCGCACCTAGAGTATTCCTCTGTTATCTGGTCTCCATATTATGATGTTCACATCAAGAATATTAAATCAGTTCAACATCGATTTTTGAGAAAGATAGGCTGGAGGTTGGGCTTATCCAGAGACCAATATACGTATAATGAGTTAGAAACTAGCGTAAATATATCTTCTCTTCAAGACCGTCGAAATAAATCCGACCTTCTAGTCTTATTTAAAATTCTCAACTCACTCTTTGATGCGCCTGAACTACTGAGCTCAATAAAGTTAAATGTCCCAACTAGAAACCTCAGACAAAACTTACTCTTTCATACCGATAACCATAGAACTAACTATGGTTTTCATTCCCCTATGCCCAGAATTCTTAGGTCTGCTAACAAACATACCAGTCTTAAATTCTTTGATAGCAAGTTGTCTTCTTTCAAACGATCACTGAATCAAATTAAATTATAAACACCTCCTCCCGCTTCCACTCTCACCAAGTCTACTATATACCATTGTCTTTCTACTTTTCTTTATAATAATTTTCTATGTATAAATATGTCCTTCATAATGCCCACTGGGCGTTTATATAAATAAATAAATAAATACTACTTCAGACTGATTCAGAATGACGATTTTCAATTCACCTGTTTTATTTTGGTTTGTTTTGCAGGAGAGCTGATGCAGAAACACACATACCTTTGTGAAGAAGCCATTCGAAATGGAGACGCTCAGAAAATGGTCGACAACACATCTTCCATCGCAAGGTAAGATCTATTCAAATGTGCCATGAAGTGAATTTTGTAGAATACTCAGGCTCTATGAAATACTGTGGATTAAAATAATGTTTTTTATCTGCTTATCAGTAGCATAAAAAATATTTTTTAATTTATAATTTTGATAATATTAATATTTGAAGCATTAACTTTGTGGTCAAACATTGTACTAAATGTTATTAATATTTGTATATAACCACTTACCGACTTTTTTATGTCTACCGGTTTCGAGACGTACCCGTCTCTTCGTCAGGACACCAATTAAACCAACATACTCTTTATTGCTCAACTGCTCGCCCTCTTCTAGAATATGCCTCCGTGGTCTGGTCTCCATTATATGTCAATCGCATAAGTCACATTGAATCAGTCCAACATCGCTTGCTTGGACTAGAGAGAGGTAATTATTCTTATGCTGATATAGAGTCCATGTTAAATATTTCAAGTCTACAAAAACGTAGAACTGATATTGATTCCGTATATATGTTTGGCATACTGAATAGTATAATCGATGTTCCATCATTACTGGGACAAGTAAAATTCAATATTCCGACTCGTAGGTTGAGAAACAATGAAGTACTGTTCATCGATCAGCTTAGAACTAACTATGGCCTTAGTTCTCCAATGACCCGTCTTTGTCGTATTGTAACTCAAGACAAGATCTGGACTTTTTTGGTTTAAGTTTACAGTGATTTAAACGAGCACTAAATAAATAGTCTAGATCTTGTCTCGATGTCCCTTATGTTTGTCAATGCTTCTTTTCTTTTTTTAAATGTTTTAAACTATTCTTTAATTGTACAATTTAAACCTTATAAATTGTATACATGGATAATGTCCATTAATAAATAAATACAAAACCCACCATACTTATCAACATCTTGCACCTATATTTAAAAGTATTTGAAATATATAAACACTAGTTGACTAAATTGCCGGTTGATGCCGCCCGTCAATTAATAAACGCGTTTGTAATGTCTAGAGTCGATTATTGTAATGGTATCTATGCAGGTATCCAATGAACCAAATGACTCGCCTACAGTCTGTATTGAATGCTGCAGCGAGACTTATTTTCGGAATCTCTAAGTTCAGTCATATCCCTCCACTACTTGGGGAATTGCACTGGCTACGTTTTCCACAGAGGGTAGAATACAAACTGTGTTGGCTGAAGTATAAATCACTGCACTACTCTGCTCCAGAATATCTAAGGGAACTGTGCATTCCAGATGAACTAGCTGACAGGCGTCTCACGCTTAGATCAGCTATGTCTACGGCGAGAGGAAAAGTTATTATACGCACTAAATTTAGTGAACGCGCATTTGCGGTCGCAGGCCCTATGGCATGGAATGCTTTTCCAGCAGAGGTGCGAGGCTGTGAAAGTGAAGTGATATTTCGGAAAAAACTTAAAACCCACTTAGTCTCTAAATCATTTGAATAAATCCGTAGCATGTGACAGCAAAATAAATTGTTTTAATTAAATTACAAATTTAAAAGCTGCAATTAAGTTTATTTATATATAGAATCAGTATATAAAGTGCCCTTGAGGTATTATATTACAAAAATGGCGCTATATAAGTTATCCTTAATAATAATAATAATAATGATAAATGCATTCTGTCAGTAAAGCCTCGATATTGTATTATTTACTATAATAAATGCCGATTTTCGGCACTGAACTGAACTGATCTGAATACTGCAGTAAGGGACAAAGAAAGCTTTGAAAGTTTCTATGTTTTGTTATTTTGGCAGTTTGACTTAATTACTTAAAAAATGTAATAAAACTTCATATTTCTCTATTGTAGTTTTCATTTAGTTCCCCTGATGTTTCAATAAAGAAAAAAATTAATTTAAATGTTCGATCTCCCAGGCTCGCCAACCGCGTCCTGCTTGTCTGCGGCCAGGAGATGGAGAACAGCGACGACCCGAGCCTGCGCGCTGAGCTGGGGGCGGTCCACTCCCGCCTGCAGGCCGCCGTGGCCCCCGCCGTCCGCGCCGCCAAGGCGGTGGCCCTCAACCCCGGGGATCACCCCTCCGCCAACCTGTGGAGGGAGAACAATAACGAGGTGCACTATGACATATGGAAAAACACTTTCAACGAAGGATCTTTAAGATAGCAGTTATTATAGTGGACATTGCTTTCAATTTTGGTACATTATATCGCTCTGTTAAGATTTTGAATGTTTTAATCAAGCCGACGCTGCCTCCGCTTTTCCAGTGAACTCTCAAACCAAGTTCTCTTAAGCAATTCTCATGTTTTGCTCAGCCGCCATTTTAGTCGCCCTTTTTTGGACTTTCTCCAACAACTCTGTCTTCGTTTAAATAGGGACTCCAGATTTGGTAGGCATACTCCAGGAGTAGACAAAGATATCACTGCTTAACCCATCATATTTTTAAGTATGTTTTTTTAACATATTACAACAGAGATGAAGTGCATTTAAGAGAAGGTAATATAGAAGTCTAGGCATCTAAAGGGCTTATGACCTGTCATTGGCTGGTTTAAGTGGCCACTTTACACACTGTGTAACATTCATCATTCTGCCCATATTTGAACATCTATATTCCTTCAATTCTTTCATCTGCTGTTGTTTGTGAAGTTAAAGAGCAAAATCAATTTTATACACTGATTATCGGTATGTAGCAAATCGTCTACATTGGGCATTGTAGGGTTTAACTCAAAAGGGCCACAAATTGAAATTTGACACTTTTCAGAAAAGCCAATCATAGTTTTTAACACAAGTTTTTGCTTTTTTTTCTACAATCTTACTTTTTATATTTATGTTCATTCAATATGCAATGGTTGGATAGGGAAGGGCTTATAACGCTCATCTTAGACCCTTAAAAGTTCTACGGAAAAAAAATATCAAAATAATACTTTATAAACCATCCTTGTTCTCAACTACCGAACTGTTCAAAGAATTTAATGTTTTAAGAGTGGAGGATATCTACGGAAAGTGTTGTATGCTCCGGGTGCATAAGGAGAGCCTCCCATCGGACCGTATTACGGGAAGGTTGAGAACAGGATGCCTCGCTCTACAGAGAATTAAAACTACCACGGCCAAACATCATTATACTTACATGGGACGGAAGCTTTTCAATAATTTACCACAAAATCTACGTCAAGAAATAAACTACAGGAAATTTAAGGATAAATTAAAGAAAAGCTTCTTGACATAATTAACATTAACTGTATTTTGAAAATAAAGATGTATGTTTAATATGTGCCTGTGTTTATAAATTTTGTGTTTTTATTTAAATTTTTTTAGTGTTATATTTTCTAAATTTTTTAAATTGTTTAATTTTTTATTTATTTTACTATTTTGTTTTGCATTTTTTGTTTCTTTTTTATGTTATTTTGTAAACTTGCCAAACACAAGAGCCAGACTCTTTTTTTGGCAAGTTCAACCTTAAGTGTTCCATTTTTTTACTGAATGTATTGTTTATTTATGCTGATAAAGGTTTTTATTAAAAAATATATATATATGTTTTAAATATAATTAGATGCGTTTTTTAAAGATGTATCTATCTAATTATGGAGTTTTATGCTACCACCCAGAAATGTAAAAAAGATGGCAGTATGGCTCTAAAGTTAGCCACCAAAATGCAAAATGCCAAAAGGGCTGTTGTGCGATTTGTGTCATTAAATGCAAAATCTGTTTTTCTTATAGAAAAATATGACCGATTTAAATCTCACTTTTGCAGCGACATGTTTTATAAATTTTGAGGAACTTCATTACAAAAAATGTCTACTTTTCAGCTGTTGGCATGCGTGGGTGGCGTGGAGCAGGCGTTCCAGCGGCGCCACGCGCCCCGCATCGTGGCCTCGCGCGCGCCGTTGCCCGACGACGCGGCGCCGCCCCCGCGCCCCCCGCCGCCTCAGGCCGGCGGCCCGCCCCCGCGCCCTCCGCCCCCCGCCGACACCGACGACGAGGATGAGTCCATCTTCAGGAGGCAGCCGCACCCCAACCAGCCCATCATGGTGAGAAACGGATAAAACCAGAAATAGAAATAGTATAGATGCTGATGGGAAGATTAATGCCTTCAAAAATCTAGTTCTCTTTAATATATTAATGTGGATAAATACATATGTATTTTGATTTTATAAATTCATTAATAACTTGACTAAAAAACATGTTTTATGTTTACGGACAGAATGTCCTTTAATACATAATAAAATTATTATAACAAATTGATTATGTGATCATGCTGTTTCTCCGTAAGGGTAGGCAGAGAGTATAGAACTCCACATCACTCTATTTTTGCATACAGATCTCGCTTCCTCTACATTCATACATCTTCTCGTGCACGCGCGCCGATTATTTCGACTTTTAACATGTCCGTCTTCAAGTATTTGATGGATTTCGTCATGCCATGTCTTACTCGGTCTTCCTCTATTTCTGCATCCGTCAACATTCGCACTGTACATATTTTTAGCCGTTCTTTTGCTGTCCATTCGCTCTGCATGTCCAAACCGACGCAGAGCTCCTTTCTTGATTTTGTCAATAATGCTTATGTCAGCCTTACTTATGCACGGATCTCAACATTTGTGCATCTATCGTACACAGTTTCACCACACATTCGCCCGAGAGATCGCATTTCAACAGCATTCAGCCTACTTTCATCCCTGTTCTTCCAAGTCCATACTTCGCTCCTATACATCAGGGTCGGGACCAGGACTCCATTGTGAGCTGCTAATTTTGCCTCTTGCGACAGACATTTCATTTTACAAACATACAATAATTCACTTCATTATAAACTGAAGATCAAAGGAGTCAAAATTGATGCAAGAAAAACAATAAGACTTCTTATAATAAATTTTTTGATTAACAAATTATGTGTATTTAAATAAAAACACGTATGTAGGGTCCATAGTCCATAGTCGATGACACACACGTGTTAAATTAGTTTACCTGAAGTAGACTAATGACCGGCGATGCAATGTCATCATTTTCTATCAAACCCAATACAATTTATATCACAACTCTAGCAATATTGCACAAAAAGACGAGATCGTCGCCCTGCAGTACATTCACATCATCCCTACCATGAAGAAATGAACTACAAAGGAATATGGTCTATAAAGAGACCACAGGACGCAGCCGACATTCAGTCAGTCAGTTCAGTTCACGTCAGACCAGCTCGACGACATCACGCAGTTCCAGCATGTAGTTCAAGTGTAGTCTCTTTTACTCATCATCTCCATTACTCACGCGCTCCTCAACAAAGTGCTGTATCTTATTCGCCATGTAATAAATACGCATCAAACACCAACCTTCTATCTCCTCTGTCAATCTCTAACTGGGGTAGGAACTCCAACAAACCCTCAACTACTTATTCCTACACGTGTATAAATATTTGTCCATTTATTTCATATAATTAATAATAATAAGTCCATACTTCGCTCCCATACACCAGGGTCGGGACCAGGACTCCATTGCGAACTGCTAATTTTTTAATCAATTTATGGTTTGTGTTGAGTTTAAATTGAAATATTTTCTCTAGGTCGCCGCCCACAACCTTCACCGAGCCGTTCGCCAATGGTCTTCCAAGGACAATGAGATCATCGCTGCAGCCAAGAAGATGGCCATCCTCATGGCCCGACTGTCAGAGCTGGTCAGGAGCGACTCCAAAGGTCTGTTACTCACAATTATTATGTGAATATTTTATTAATGTGCTGTAAGTCCACTTTTGTCATAAAAATGCTTTTTTACGGTTCGTAGGTTTTCACGGCCTTCAGAATACAGATAGTGTTTTTCTGGGTTATTATGCCGTGTTTGTGGGCTATTGTGGGTGTATAGTGGGTGTATAGTGGGTGTATAGTGGGTGTATAGTGGGTGAGTATTAGAAAGTAATGGCTATGAAAAGAAGGATATAAAAAGAAGAATAATGTCGGTAACAAATCCAAAGAATATTTCCAAGATGGATGATGCTAATACGGATAAAAGAATAGCGTTCCTTCCCTATGTCAAAAATGTCACGGATAGAATTGCAAAAACGCTTAAGAAACGGGACATAAGGACAGTGTTCGGTACGACCTCAAAAGTAAGAAACTTACTAAAATCAGTAAAAGATCGGGACCCACTTGAAACAGATGGAGTATATAAATTAAATTGCAAAAGCTGTGAAACAGTCTACATAGGGCAGACTGCCAGAAACATAATGACAAGAATAAAAGAGCACAAGAGTGCATGCAAGTTGGGCTACCCGGATAAATCAGCTCTTGCAGAGCACTACATAGAAACAGGGCATAATTTCTCATTTGAGCCAAATGTCCTTGGAAAGCCCAAAAATCATCAAGCCCGTTTAATAAAGGAAGCCATAGAAATATACAAGCATCCTAATAACATAAACAGGGATGATGGGTTACGACTACGAACCTCATGGTACCCGGTGCTTCCAAAGCCCACGGTACAAACTCCACACACTTAACCACATACATTGCCCGACTGCGACACGGTACAAATTCCTCACAATTAAACACACTAAAAACTACACTCATACATTCAGCCCTGAAGATGGACACTGCAATGTGCTCCGAAACGTCGGCAATACAAAGCCCACAAACATGGCATAATAACCCAGAAAAACACTATCTGTATGCTTTTTTACGTTGGAATAGAAATCTGAAGACCATTTTGTTTTAATGCAAAAACATCAGTAGTCCCGTCCCAGATATGCTATTTTACAGATTTCAAAATGTACTTTTACTATCAAAATAATTATTGTTTTACATCGAAAGTTCTTAGGCTGAAATTATCTTATTTGGTTCAAAAGTTATGATGTTTTGGAAACCGCAAAATCTTGTTTTGTAAATGTTTCGTTCAATGCGACTCCCGTGGTTTGTACTTCGAGGTACATATGAACGTAGTTACGCAAAAAGCAGCCAGCCATAGAAAAGTGAAATTAAAATAATAGCACTTTTGTGAAAAGAGTGAAAAATCAAATCTACACAACAGTTGGAATTGCTTTTTACTTTGGCAAATGATAAATAATGCACGCTTTCGTTTTTTATAATACAAAAAAGAATTTAATCACGTATATAACCAGATTTGATGGTTTTAATGACAGCCAGATCTAATATTGAATAAAACCTCATACAAACTCCTAATGCATGAGGTGACATTCATTTTTATGACATTTTGACAATGAAATTTTAAGAATGTGATTAATACAGTTTTTGTATGAAAACGGCCTGCAGCTCAATCACAAATAACTATCGATGTGCTAATAAGCGACGTGATAACAATTTCTCACCATGGTTTTTTATCATATTCGCGATCACAATAAAACATCTGTGAACACCTAATGTTAAATGTCAAAATATTTACAGTTTGCGACAAAAATAAGATAAGTTGTTTTTTGTTTTGTACACCATTTTGTGAAAAGGCCCTAAATTATATTGTTATGGTATTTTTTTAAATCAATATAGTGTAAAGTTTCCGCAAACCGAGTTTTGTAAAATTTCCATTGAAAATAATCGTAAAATTGGCATTTTTCAATAATTAATAATTAGTTTCATATTTTCGTTTTGAATCACCTTAAAATATTTTTTTTCATTTTCAAGAAACTTAGCCGTACAACTTAATGCTCTAATTTTTACCGCGCATAAGAAAACATTTTTTATATCTAATTTCTCATAGCTCTGAACTTCCGCATTATA
>NW_028278757.1:0-57142 GCF_059751315.1 Micrasema longulum
TCTGAGAGCAGCCATCGAGTCGAAAACACTTGTCCAGGGTTCAGATTCTAAATTCAAAAAAAATACTATAATTATGAAGAAAAAAACATATCAAAATTTAAAATAATGGTCAAGACATATGTGATAAACAATTTATAAATTAAATATATTTGCAATGTTATTATTAGAACACACATAACAATATGTATGATATGTGTGCCCTACTTTAAGATTTAAATAAATAAGCAGTATTTTTTTGCATACAAAATATTTTTAATTTATGATTTTGAATTCCCCACGTAAATGGTACATTGCATTGGCTACGCCCCCAATACGTCACGTTTCGCGTCAATTTTGAACTTTGCTTGTGACTGTTTAAATTTAAATCGAACGTCGTCTTGAATCTTGACGTCACAACTATTAAGGCCAAACATGTCGCGTTTTTGTTGGGACAATTTTTTAATGATTTATTTTTAAAAGTTATGCATTAAAATATGTCTCCACAATATCCGTATTGATTTTGAAAATACAATAAATTTTTCTAAATCTGTTTCTCATATTTTGAACGATATTCGTGTATGTGGCATTTCCCTATTCGGCCTTGTCTACAAACCGTTATTTTTGGTTCCAGGTACCCCATAAAGCGGACGCGCCAGATGTCTCCATGTGACGATGGCTACATCTACATCCCCGTAGCCTTCATGGGGTTGCTGTACCTGGTTTACCTCGTGGAATGCTACCACTGCACAGCCCGGTTGCAGCTCGCCCACAGAGTGGACGTCAGCGCAGTTGCCGACCGCGTCAGGGCCATGAGAATGGCCAAACCGAAAGTCTGGTAAATAAGCTTAAAAAACACATATTTTTAACTGTTCTTTATTTAATACTTTATAAATCTACGCTTAACCTATGCTTATCTATTTTAACAAAAGTTAGCTGTTGACACGTTTTAACTTTTCCGGAACAAATCTAGTCCATTTTCAAACCCATTGAGACTACACATTGAGATCAGCTCTTGTGGCAGCTTATTCCCCTCCGTTTGTTTTGAATTGCTCTTTTAAGCTTTTGTAGGATCTCACAGTATCGTGCTGCAGTAATCGTGAGGCAAAAAATTAGTTAAAAATATCCGTTTTCGGTCCCAAAACACAGATGCCATTATTTTTAGGCTGAAATTGAGGTTTTGCATTTTCATTTTTTTAAAAGATTAAAATAATATTTGCGTCCTTATGATTTAGCCAAATATTTTGATTTTGGATGCCTTTTTAAGGAGTTGCAAATAACTCACTATTTACTATTAGAAAATAACAACCAAGTTGTGGTTGAGCGGGATGCAAACCTCGAACCTCTGATCCGTGAATCCACAACACTGGCCACGGGACCACAACCCGGTTCTAAATGGAATAGATTAACATACATACGAGTATATACAAATAAAGACAGGCATGTATTTTACACAGAAGTAGCAAAAAAAAATTTAAAAATATTTTATAGAAGAAAAAGCAAAAACATCAAAAATATCTCTTTACATATTAGTATAAAAGTGGAAAGAACAGAATTGTATCTTTAAATATGAAGACAGAAATGCATTTTACACAAAAAAAGAGCAAAAAATAAAAATGAATTGAAGAGAGTAAGAAAAAAAAATCATCATTACATATTAGTAGAAAATAGATAAGGATACATACATATATTGCAGTGGAGAACTATAAATTGTATTAAAATAATGTTAAAATTAGAAAAAGTGAGAAAAATACTCTTTTAAAATATAGATATAAGTCAATAAACGTTAAACAACTTAAATCAACATAGTATTATTTTGGTATTACAATTTGAAGATAGAAAATTGATACGCTGCCTTTTAAAATTCAAAAGTGTTATATTAAATATATCAACGTCAATTGCGTTTTCATTGGCAAATGTATTAATTCTGTTTATTGGCGAGTGTGCTCTGTAGTTTATTGTAGATACATCTACATATAATAATAATAATTATGATACATTGCTTCTGGAAATTAATGAAACCTTAATAGTTACAAAAAAATAATTATTTGATTTAAAATTAATAAGACTATGAAATACAGTAAATTAAAAAAAAACTGTACTTATTAGTGGCATATTTTTTTTAAAATTTATAGTTTTTGATTCCCGCGAAAATGGGTCATTGCACTGGCCACGCCCCTAATACGCCACAATTCGGTTAAATGTTGAACTTTGTTTGTGATTTTTTAAATTTAAATAGAACATCGTCACAAATATTTACGTCACAATTGTCAAGCCTTAACATGTCGCGTTTTCGTTGGGACATATTTTTTTAATATATATTTTTTTAAATTTATGTATGAAAACATTTCTCTACAATATCCATATTGATTTCTAAAATACAATTTATTTTTCAAAATCCATTTCATATATTTCTATCAGTATTCGTAGTTTGTGATATTTCCCTATTCTTTATATTATTAATTCATTTTAATTATTATATCCCAATTTGCGACATTTAAAGCCGTTGCTTTTTTACCTAACACATTGTCAAAAATTGGCCGACAAAACGGAGCTGAATTTACGAATAATTTGCAAAAATGTTTGCATAAATAATTCCAATTTGAACATTCCGGTTGTTTCTCTAATATAATATTTACAAAGCAATGTTTGAGAAAGTGGGCAGCTAATACAGGTAAGTTATACAATCCCCAGATTCTTCGTAAACTCCATTAAATTTCTTAAATATTTTATTTTCCATCAATTTTCCCATCCGATGACAAGGTTTGTTTACGAATTATTTATTTTTTTATTTTTAAAACATCAATCTTCATTACGAACTCTTGATAGCCATTATTCAATTACAAATAACTAACCTTCATTATTACCTTGTTAAATATTCAGTCCAATTTAAATATTTCGTTTCATTCCTGTTTATTTTACATTTAAATGAAAGTGTTATATAACCAAGAAAAAATATCACAATATTTGAGTTTAAAGAGTAATTTATTTTATTAAATATTTTTTCATTTATTTGATTTAAGATCTAAATTTGTTGCAAAAGAGAGGAAACACATTTATGTGAAAGGAGTATGGAATTGTAGGCATTTTAAGGGCTTATGCACTTTACACTTTACTTTTTAAGGTTTCAGCTCTTTTGCGTCACAAAAGTCAACAGATGGAGGAATTGAAGGAATACGATTTTTAAAACATAGGCAGAATGGTGACCGTTACACAGTGTGCAAACTGGTCAATTAAACCGGCCAATGACAGGTCATAAGCCCGGTAATTGCTTAGACTTCCATATTTTCTTCTCTGAAAGGTTGTCCATATCTGTTGAAACATATTACTTACTTAATATGATATTACGTCACGGATAATAATATTTTTCGACCAGCTGGTTTTAATCAACAATATTTTTATATATTCTAAACTTCTATAGACAAGAGCTGGATTCAACCCCTTTAGGAGTTATTAATATTAATATATTACAACAGAGATGAAGAACATTTTTGATAAGGAAATATAGAAGTCTGCACATTTACAATGCTTATAATCTGTTATGGATGACTACTTTATTTTTATTATTATAGATAACTTATCTAGCGCCATTTTTGTAATATAATACCTCAAGGGCGCTTTATAAAGTGATTTTATAAAGATATAAATTTAATTTTTACTTTTTAATTTGAGAAAAGTAATGTACTTTGTCGCCACATGCTAAGAATTTATTCAAATGATTTAGAGAACAAGTGGGTTTTAAGTTTCTTCCAAAACATCACTTCACTCTCACTATTTCGGACCTCTGCTGAGAGAGCATTCCATGCCGTAGGGCCTGCGACCGCAAATGCGCGTTCGCCGAGTTTAGTGCGCTGTTTGCGAAGAGATATAATAACTTTTCCTTTTGACGTAGATGTAGCTGATCTAAGCATAAGACGTCTTTCAGCTAGTTCATCTGGAATGCAGAGTTCCCTTGGATATTCTGGAGCAGAGTTGTGCAGTGACTTATACATAAGCCAACAGAGTTTGTATTCCATCCTCTGTGGAAAACGTAGCCAGTGTAATTCCCGAAGTAGTGGAGTGATATGACTAAACTTAGAGATTCCAAAAATAAGTCTCGCTGCGGCATTCAATACAGATTGTAGGCGAGTCATTTTATTCATTGGTAGACCTGCGTAGATACCATTACAATAATCGACTCTAGACACTGCAAACGCATTTATTAATCAACTGGCAAATGTTTGCGTATGCATTTAATCTGTCTCAGCTAGTAAAAGCATGAACTTATCGTTCTACTAATTTGAGCGTCAAGAGAAAGGTCAGAATGAAGGAAGACTCACAGTTGTTTAACGGTGGGTAAAGCGGTACTCCTTACATCGGGTAGTGCCGTATCCTGAATCAAATTCTGTCGTCTGGCTGAAGCCATCTATAGTTATTCCGTTATATACTGTGTAACATTCACAGACTTCTATATTCCCTTATATTCAATGTTTTCCATCTCCATTGAAATATTTTAATATTAATAACCTCAAAAGGGGTTCTTGCGACCAGAAGTTTGTAAAATATGTCGACATTAATTATTTCACTGTCGAAATGGGCGAATTCAGTTGCACGAACAAGAAAGCTAAGGTTTTCTTTTAATTTGTTAGGAAAAGTAAAAGGGACAATTGCACTGAAGAAAACTTAACTTAAACTTAAACATTTTTCCGTTTTCAATTTATTTATTTATTTATACAAAATTACACTAGTTTAAATATTAATGAACTTATAAAGGCTTTTTAGGCTATGCCCGTGTCAAGCCACAATAAAAATACATAGTCAAATTAATTAGGTTAAATTATAATGACATGTGATGCAATAGAATAAAAACCTAGAAAAAAATGTATAAGTAATAAATAATAAGATTCCAAAGAATACAATGCAAAGAAGATTTTCAGAAATAATTTTTAAAATATAAATTTTACAAATTAAGAATCACACATAATCAAATATACAAAATAATGGTATTATTAAAATTAACAAAATAATAGTAAAATATAGTAGTATTAAAAAAAACAAAATAAGAATATCATTGAAATCAACAGAAAAAGAATATATATATAAAAACATAATTGAAATGATAATTGAGATATGGTTTCTAGAAACCCACTCAATACTATAGTAAGAAATATAAGAAATAGGAGCAATAAATCATTTGCCAAATAATAGTACGTACTAAATTCAATTATACAAAAATACATAATGAAAAAACATTGAAATATCAAGATATATATAAAAATCAAACAAAAGTAAAAGTATGGAAAGAAAGCAGATTTGTAAGTTTTTGCTAGATTAAAATGGTTATGAAATCATTTTAATAAAAACGTAAAAAATATTCAATTCTAACTTTATTGAACGCTACTTGCCTTTAGAGAGATGAAATAAAGCAGAAAAAAATCAAAAACAATTTATGTGTAGGTGTGCGAAAATTTTCACGTCACTGTTATCAATGTGTTGCTTTTTTGGGTGATACCGTGTGAGATGGATTTGTTCCGACGTTTCGGCTACCATTGCAGAAGCCATCTTCAAGGTAAACTGTTTTTTTTTTGTAGAAAAAAATTCATTATGATGTGACCTCCTGAGCACTGCAATCACATACATTCAGACGACGTACATTAAACACATACCTTTTTCTACAAAACTCACAGTTTACCCTTAGATGGCTCCTGCAATGGTAGCCGAAACGTCGGAACAAATCCAACACCCATGGTATCACCCAAAAAAGAAACATTAATAATTGTTGTATGTTTTACTTCTGTAACCACAAAAACAGCTTTCAATTCGCCGTTGTCATGAATTGATGGAATGAAAAATTTAATTGAATATTTCAATCACTTTCGCTGTCCTGACTGCGTTTCCGGTAAATTGAAAATCGAATGAAAAGTGTCAGGGATTTATCAACAGGATTTTGTATTTGTCACATTTTCAATAAAGATTATTATTATTCAATGCATATTCTTGTGTATTTTGAGTGCAGGAATTTTTTATTTATTTATTAAATAATCTCATTTGAACTAAATATCTGGTTGTACTTAAAGTGCGAATTAAGTTATTTTTACTTGCCAGGGGCCATATGCTGAAAAGATGTGACATTTTGTCACCCATTCGACAATTCGTGGCGTTGGGGAAACAAGGTTCTATCCGAAAAAATATGTTTTTTTACATTGAACTTTTAATATATTATATTTAAATTTAAATATCGGTTTTATTTGTATCAAAATTTTAAAGAAAAACGAAATCAATCCCTTATTATTATTAAGTTCAATAAGAGAATTTTAATAAAAAAATATAAAATAAAAAATAATGTTTGATTATGTCCAAATGCTTGCAGACTGGCTGGATTTCCTCCCTAGGGAGTTGTTCATATTTAAATTTATTTCAACAGAGAGGGAAAAAGTTTTCGAGAAGAAATTTGGAAGTCTAGGCATTTACAGGGCTTATGACCTGTCATTGGCTGGTTTAAGTGGCCACTTTACACACTGTGTAACATTCACCATTCTGCCCATGTTTGAACATCCACATTTCCTCAACTCTTCCATCTGTTGACTTTTGTGAAGTGAAAGAGCTGAAACCTTTATCACGTGGGTGAGATTTGCTTGCAGAGTCAACAGATGGAAGAGTTGAGGAAATGTGGATGTTCAAACATGGGCAGAATGGTGAATGTTACACAGTGTGTAAAGCGGCCACTTAAACCAGCCAATGACAGGTCATAAGCCCTGTAAATGCCTAGACTTCCAAATTTCTTCTCGAAAACTTTTTCCCTCTCTGTTGAAATAAATTTAAAAAAATAATGTCTTCATTTTGAACTTTCATGATCCAAAAAAATAAATGAATCTACGTAGAACCTTGTTTCCCAAACGCGACGAATTGTCAAGTGGTCATCTCGATTGCTTTGTCAAAATGCTATTCTTGAAAACCCTTCGACAATTAAATTACAAAGACGAAAGTAAAAGTGGCAGTACTAACAAATACATATTTGTCCATGGCTCTCCTGCCACATTTAAACTCTTACATAATAATTTAACTACGTAAATAGTTTTATTTATATTTTTTTCCAGTGACCAACATCGTCAGACTGGTGCTAGAAAACTATACACGTATTTTTATTTTTATAATTAAAATGCAGTTCCACCAAGAAATATCTGTAAAAAAGCTCAATCTATTAAACTTTTATAGTTTCTATATCATCTTCTTTCTTTGGATATTTTGTGTATGAAATATAGTTTAAAAAACAAATAGAAAATATTTTACTGAGACACTGCAACGTTTATAATGATTATTTTCCTTTCACATAACACATATCTTACACGATTTTTTTAATATTCATTTAATGGATTTAAAAAGCATATAATATGATACATCTCTCAAATATGTATTTGGACATTGACGAGCGATAAAATAATTTTAATATCATGTTTCTGGTGAATTTTTATTTGATAAGCGATTGAAAATAAGTACAGTTATATTTGTTGCACATTTGTTGATACACCAACATTATAACATTTATCAGTGTTATGCATTTTAAGATAAAATACAAATACTCGTCATTCAAACATGAATGTCGAGTTTTTTACACGAAGGAAGTTTGAATGCTAGAGTTACGATGCCGCATTCGATTGTCAATGTCGAGGCTTTGGGGCACTCGAGATTAAGTCGATTGGTTTTAAATCGACTTTATTCATATGGGTGGTTCAAGCATGCTGTAACTCGTAAAATTACGAAAGTCGCACACGATTCTTAAGACAAATGAGTCCAGCATGAGGCCCCAGAACCAGTTAAACTTATTCAACCTACGAGTAGTAACCAGTTTAACATATTATTACAAAAGTTGTAAAACATTTTAGAGATTATAGTAAAGAAGTATCTCAGTTGCCGGTTTTAGTGGTCACTTTACACACTACATGTGTCTTAATAACTCTCTTGGGGGTGATATCTAGTCCTTGTCTACAAAAATATGGACAACTTTATTTGTAGAACTAACCTGGATTCCATAATGCCTGTCTAATGTATTAACTTGTCTTTGCTTTTCTTTGTTGTATTCCTTCTATTATTTGTTACAGTATTATTATTGTTTTTTGTAATATAATTTGTTTAAATTGGTCGTTGTACGAAAGAGCGTTAAATAAAAAATTAAATTAAATTAACTAAACATTGTTTCTTAAACTTATTTACTGCTTTAAAATATTGAGAAATGCTCTGAGCTTGAAACTTCTACGAAACGTATATTTTTCAATGTACCAAAACATGATTGGATACGGTATTGTGGGCTGGGGTGGAGCCGCTTTATCTATACTAGATCCATCAACTAAAGCTTAAAAAGCAATTATACAAATCATTTTCAAAAAACCATTTCATTGTCATTCAGAACCATTATTTAAGAAATTGAAAGTTTTGAATGCAAGACAGTTATTTATAATGACTCTATTAAAAGATGTCCATGATAAAAACCTTAACGAGTTAAAATACACTCCAAAAAAAACAAAGCCATAACAAAAGATAGTCTTATACCCGAATGCAGAGACAAAACTTAAGGTGAGGAAAGTACATTCTAATCTCAAATGCAGAGAATAACCTGAAGGTGAAGACAATAGAATGTACTTTCCTCACCTTAAGGTTTGTCTCTGCATACGGGTATTATAGTTCCTCAAATGACGAAAATTTTTGCCTAAAGATACTCAAGTTTCCTCGGTGCTATAATAAGCTACCTCATCAAATTACTCATTCTTCCAAAAATAAATTCCATGCTGAAGTTAAGGAGTGGCTCTTTAAAATTGGAAGAAGTCAGCTGGATGAGGTTCTAAGAATAATAATTTAATGCTGCCTTCAATCTTCAATAATCAGTGTCAATTTTTCTTTCATTTGATTAATTCATTGTTTTTATATCTGTAATTTTCTTTACCTAGGTTTTAAGTTTTTTTTTTAGTTTTTGGAATTTGAACTAAAAAATATATTTTTTAATTAAAATTTTATTTTATTTACTTTTTTGTCATGTATTCTTTTATATCTCTTTTTTTCCTTATCGTTGTTTTAAATTTATTATGCTAGTCATAAACGTTTTCAGCGTTTTTATTTTTATTTTATTTAATTTTATTACAATGTAGTACTATAATTGTTATTATAATAAAAATAATATATATTATAAATGTAGCTTTAGAACGGGTATTTTTGTATCTTGTGAAGCTGCTATTACAATGTAGTACTATAATTGTTATTATAATAAAAATAATATATATTATAAATGTAGCTTTAGAACGGGTATTTTTGTATCTTGTGAAGCTGCTATGATTAATTTCTTGCAATTCTATTCGATGTCAAATACTTACTTTATATTGCATGAATTTACTTTTTTTTTATCAATGCACGCCGTATTTTGCCACTGAACCTGAAGTAATTGTTTATTTATCACATGTTTGATTTTGTCAACATTTTTTTGCTCCGATCGTGTAGAGAAAATAATAGAGGTGTTGTGTTCCCAAGAAGATTTCCAATACTTAAGTGTAGGAGAAAAATAAGGTAGGAAATTATGTAAAATGGAGACTCGTGTTCAGAATTTCTTCGCAAAATTCAAATTCGATTCTTTTGAAGGCTACTCGAGGAATAATAACTAGAACAAAATATTTTCCTTATCTTTCTAGAAGTATATGTATAGGAAAAAAGTTTTGTGGAAACTGGAAAGTGTAAATCCATCCGATTTTAAATTATGCTGGAGGATAAAAAACTCTTTAAATCTATAAAACTTTGGAAGATATTATAATTATATGATAACAAAATTTGGTTGATATGTAATAACAAAAACGAAATCAAAAAAATGTTTGCGTAGAGCGAGATTTTTTATTATTTTTTATTGGGAACAAAAAACAACAGAAATCACTGTAATCTTCATCGATGGCGGTACAATCAGCGTTGCCAACCCTACCGATTTTTCTGTAGATCTACCGATTTTATGTGAAATCTACCGATCTACCAAATTTGATTTTTAAACCGTTTCATAAGATTTTATTTTACTACTTATTCGTCCGCAACAGGCCACTTATAAATGAACAAATCAAACACTCACTTTTTTCTGTTTGCTCAGAAAGCTACTTTTCCTGCCATTTGTTTATTATTTATTTATTTATTTAAATATTCATTTTAAAGAAACAAACAGTCGACAATGATATAATATCATTTTTAAATACAGTTTAAAGACAGACCAGCAAAATTTCTAAATAAAAATCATATAAATTATGAAATTGTGTTACAACAAAAGGATGTGTTTATGTGTATTTGTATTAGAGCAAGTGTAGATGTGTATTAGTTTGAGAGTAAGTGTTTAGGAGTGTGCATCATTAAATAGTAAGTGGGATCGTATCGCAGCCAGAAATAATAAGTCTTAATTTATTTTTAAATAAATTAAGGGGCATGTTAAATATATCAATACATGAAAAAAAAACATTATACTTAGAGCAAGAACGATAGAGGAAAGAGTGTTGTGCATAGTTAGTGCTACAAAATGGCAGATGGAATAAATACTTATTTCTTGTCACTTATTTCATTATTATGAATACTACTTATCCTTTGGTGGTACATAAACATAATAGGTACATACGTAGATTGGTAAATAGTAATTCCAATGTCGATTAATTAAAAGCATGTAATTTTTTTTCATAAGTTCGTAATTTTTATTTTATTAAGTAGAATGTTAACAGATCACCTAAAAATACTGAAAAAAATTTGACAACTGTAACTATTTTTTTTCTGCTCAAATTTAGCAAGAGCACTTATTTCAGCAATTACCTTGTAGTTATTATTTTATCATTTAGAATTAAATGAGGAAGTTCAGTGGTTTTTTTATTTTTTTTTATTTGTTAATAGACTGTTAAACTAAGTCAAATTTTAAATTTATTTTTTTTTATATATCGCATTATCGGCGCTACGATTTTTCAAAGTTTTGTATTTCTGAAATAACTCCGCGTGTTACGTCAGAGGTTCATTTCCGCTTATTCTCGTTCAGTTCTTCCCATTGGTTCAGAAGCGACAAGCAGACCGGAAATCTTCCATAGCTCTCAGATCATAGGTTGATTCACATGAACCAGTGACGTCATTTAAAGTAGTGCGTTTTTAGCAAAATATTTTTTATTATTTTTTCTGTGCATTTTCAAGAAACTTTGCAGTACAATTTAATGCTCTAATTTTCACCTCGCGTAAGAAAACATTTTTTGTATCCAATTTCCCGTAGGGCTGAAGTTCCTCATTGCGGTAAATGTAAAAAATTGCGTAAATTATACCGATCTCACTTGAAATAGAATCATAAGTCCAAGGGGGCCACCATTTTGTTTGATTTAAAAAAATCCATTTGCATGTTTAGCGAAATTTTCCCTTACGCAACCGTTTTCCATTTTGCATCTTTTAGAAGCTGTGCCGCATCTTTCGCTCTCGAAATTATTAAAATGAATAATTGTAAAAACAGTATATACACCCAGTTAAAGTTTTTTATGTATATTAGTGTGCATGTGTATTGTAATAGTACGTGTTCATAAGTAAAATATTGAGTTTTTCTACTGACATTTTTTGGTGGAACTGCATTTTAATTATAATAATAAAAATACGTATGTAGTTTTATTCCGCTTTTATTTATAAAATTTTACCAGTAACCGGGTTTTGTCGTGACCGACATCGTCAGACTGGTAGGAGAATAAACAAATATCTATGTTATAGACAAGTGCTAGAAGGGGTTTTAAATCATAATTTTATATAGTTATGGAAATAAAAGAGTTTAAATTAAAATAATTTAAGTATAAAGTAATCACAATTGTATGAATTTATGTTTTGTTTGAATGTAAATAATAAAAACCGATGAAAATGATATAATTTTATTAAAATTATATATATTTAATAAGTTTCATAATGAAAATGTACTTGAATTACATGTACTTAATTTTTATTAAAACTATAACAGGGGCCGCTGATTGGCAGTTCCATCGACAGCTATGTCCCCGGGCCCGGGAGTAATTAAGTAATTCTCTGAAAGCTGAAATTTTTGGCAGTTAATTCTAGTCAAGTAGTTTCATTGTTTATATTTTAATGGATACAATAATGGGGAATGAACGCGTGTTACCTGATCGTTTAATATTATTTTATCTGGGCAATTCTTTAAATTTGTTTAGTCTCCCACCAGTCTGACGATGTCGGTCACGACGAAACCCGGTCAATAGCAAAAACTTATAAATAAAAGTGGAATAAAACTATATACGTATTTTTATTATTATAAGTAAAATATGTTACACACTAAAAATAAAAATAAAATATTATTCAAGAAAAAAGAAGAGCACTACAAGAAGGTTGAGGATGAGAAAATAAAGTGGAGAAGAGGAAGAGGAATTTTTATAATATAATGAGGAAGTTCAGTGGTTATTTTATTTTTTTATTTGTTAATAGACGCTCAGAAAATTTAAAAAAAAATTAAATACTCTATTATCAGCGCTATGATTTTTTTTAGTTTTGTATTTCTAAAATTATTATATAAATAAAACACGAGTGATACTTTAATTCACAAATTTGGAATATCCAGTGACCGCTTTCATCGCTTTCGCGACATCTTCGAGACTGGTATCTTTATTAAAGAGTTAAATGTATTTATACAGAACAGAGGTAAGGATAGATAATTCAAAGTTATATGTAAGTAAATTAAATAAAGTTATTTTTATCTTAAGGATCATTATCAACAAATTTTCTTGATTCAAAGAAAATTTTGGTTTGATTTTGGTTTATCTGATCATGCCACGTCTTCTTTGGTCGTCCTCGTCTTACGTCACGGTTCATTTTCGCCATATTTACCTGTTTTACTATTCTTTTATCACCCATTCGTTCTACATGATCAAACTATCTCAGAAATACTATTTTAATCTTATCAATTATACCTGACTCGGGTTTACACTCTCGCCTGGTTTCATCATTCGGAACACAGTCATGCATTGATTTCCCACACATTTATCTAAGTTATCGCATTTTCGCGTTCACTCAACTTTCATCCTTCCTCTGCTTGATTCAGGTTTCACTTCCATCTACAAATTTTATTATTAGATATAAAATATAAAGATAATTATATGTTATACCCAGAATAATGTTTTATAAAATCCGACATTTTGTGAAAGGCACTTAAATTTTCTTTTCGCTATGTACTTCACCATCGTTGCGAAATGTGATCCTCTTAAATATATTTTCGAAAATTCACACAGAAATCCTGACAATAATCCAGAGCCAGTTAATCCTTCTCGCATCGCGATAAATATAAAATAAATACGTGAGAATCGTCCTGTAAAGGATTTGCTCCCGGATTATCACGGTCTGGTAGATCTCGCAGCATCGCTAACACGCCACATATATTTATCTGCTCCTTTATCCAACGAGACCTTTAGTTATCAGACATGGCGGAGTACACAATAAACTTATCCGCTGATTAAATCCGGCGTGATGGCCCGAAAACTTTAAATAACGTTTTCAATGCGTTCCTGAAAAAATATAATCGGATCGTAAGGCGACCTTTTTATTTATTTTTATTTTATTCGTTTTAAAACTCCAGAGTTTTGCCCTAAATTTGTTATCCGATTTCAATATTCAGTATGTCAATATATTGTATATAAATAATTTTGCTGGTTGAGGGTAAAAGTTCCTACCCCAGTTGGAGATTGACAGAAAACACGATGTTTATATTCCAAGGTGTATTTATTACATGGGTAATACGGAACTGAAGCTCGAGCGTAGCGGCGATGATGCGTTGAACTGACTGGGCTGACTCTTTGAGCTGACTTGCTTGGGCTGACTGGTGTCATCATGCCCTGTAGTATCTTTATAGGCCGCGTCCCTTTGTTCTTCATGTCTTCATGGTAGGAACGAATTGTGAAATAAAGTTGATGTGCTGCAGGACGTTGTTCTTATGTAGACGGACGTTTTATGTAAAATACTGTCAGTCTAGCAGAATTTGTTGTATAAAATGATGACTTGCTTCATCGGTTGTTGCTCTACTATTCAGATAAATCATTGCATATGTGTGTGTCATCGATCAATGGACTATGTTAACGAAAAGCGGACTGAAGCCAAAAAAACTCATTTCATTCAGTTTTGTAAAAGGTTGGAAATATTTGAAGAAAGGAAAGGAACACGGAATATGGGCCTACCTTTGATACGATAATTTTTCAATTTTGGGTACTGGATGATGAAATTCTCTATGAATTATTTAACGATTTATGATAACTTTTACAACGACGCGCGACGACTCCAATATTTTTTATGCTTTCTATTGTAATGTGTCAAAAATGTTGTTAGTTTTGTTCCAAATCCAAATCTTCTAATTTTGAATATCTTCTATCTTGATGTTAGGTAGGTATTATAAGGATGGGTCAAGGGAAGGATGGGAAAGAAAGGTAATCGGCCAGGAATAATATCGATAAATGCTGTTATTTACTAAACAGGCTATGACCCCCACAGCTCCACATACCCTTATAGTATTACAAACAGAAAATACTAAGTTTCTTTCTTCGATAAACATTGTACCTACAGATATAGGTTAACCACTGAAAAATATATGGATGAATCAATTATATATATATGTATATATATTTATTTATTTCGATGGCTTACGCCTTTAACAAAGCACAAAATAATATTGAAAAACAATTATAATGAAACAAAACACCTGAACACAGTATAAAAAATATAGATACATAAAATAAAATCAGCAGAAAATAAGGAAATAATAAAGAAAAGTCAAATAAGAAATTATAACATCGGTATGCAGCAAATTAACAATAAATAAAGGGTTTAAATTTAAAAAGTATTGAAGTAACAGAGGCGATGTATCATAGCATAAACAGTAAATCAAGTAAAACACTTAGTACATTTTTATAATTTAGAAAAGAAGTGATTAAAAATTAATGATTTTAATTGGTATAAAGATGAATGAAATAAATCTAAGTTTCCATATTTGTTTGCTAACATGTGGAACCGTGGAATAGGTGAGTATTTAGCATAGTTTGAACTATGCAAATCAACAGCAAAAGAAGTATTTTGTCTCACATAAAAATTTACACAATTTAAAAGTTTGACTGACTGACTAAATTTTTAATATTATTTATTTATTCATATTCGTCTCTTACAAACTATTATTGATAATAAAAATAATGTGACCTCACTAGGGTTACCCCTGGCGGGTGGACGCCGCTATTTACGTGGCCGGCCGTCGGAACAGAGTGAGTGGGGGAGGCCGGGCGAGTGGTCGTCCGTACCCCCACTCCCCGACGGTGGCTCTCGTACACAGCGGCGGCCGCGCGCTCGGGCATTGGGCAGTGCGCCGCGAGGGCCTTATAATGGGTACACTTTAAATAAATGTTAGTTCGCTCAGTTCACTCAAGACACAACTACTGCGTTTTACTCTCCGCTCCCCGCTGGACTTCGTGCTTCGCCGCTGCCTTCCGCCGTGACTGCCCTGACTGCACTCGCCTCTTTGAACCAACAGGACGCGTTGGAAAGCCCTTTTCAGGGCTACTGAGGTTGACTTAGCGGTCAGTGCTTTCTCGGTGCGCCGGGCTCAGGCCCCCCATTTACGCCGGGTGGGCCGATTGACGGAACCAGGGAGACGAAGCCGCCACCCCCCCCCCCCCCCTGTATAGGGTCGGTTACAGTACATTTATAAATAAATATTAATAAACAACGAAATGTATAGAATAAAAAGTAACTTCTTAAACATTGTACAATAATAATTATAAATATGTATTAGCTAAGAACCAATTCTACGGATGAAACAAGTATCTTCATACAATTGAAACAGTGTACTTAACATTAACAATTTTTCTTGTTCAACTATTGTCTGGTTTTCATTATCATGTTTCTACTTCGTTACGACTTAGTCAAAAGTTTTTCAATGTGGTTTTTATATTTTATTACCTTTCAGTAACTTTTGCCAGTTAAGAAAAGTTAAAAAGAACCATTAGCAAAACTCTCGCATTTATCTATGGTGAATTTCCGAGTTCGTTTGTTACGAATTATTCTTAGAATACAGCCTCCTTAGTTCTTTGAAACTTTGGGAAAGGGATGCTTTATTTTCAATAAACTTGGTACCTAGTTTATTAGTATTAAGTTACAGAAATAAACAAAATTTTGTTATTATGAACAACTTCGTTTTATAGAATCATAATCAACATTCATGAATCTAAGATTTTACAATATCTTGTTCTCTTTTGTAAATATATTATTTAAGTTTTTTTCATTTACTTTGTTAAAATTGTATTATTGTATTCATTAACACTTTTATTTTAACAATCAAAAAGCTTTTTAAAGTTACGAAAATAAAAAAATTTCTCATTACTAATAGGGAAATATCACGTACTACGGATACCGATAAAAATGTATGAAATGGATATAAAATAGTTAGTTGTATTTTCGAAATCAATATGGATATTGTGGAGAAATGTTTTCATGCATAAATGTAAAAAAGAAATCTAATAAAAATAAGTTGCTAGAAAAACGCAACATGTTTGGCCTGGGTAGTTGTGACGTCAAGATTTTCGATAATTTTCTAAATAATTTTGAATGGGCATGAACAAATTAACATGAATCGTGACGTATTAGAGGCTAGGCTAATTGAATCACAGTTTTTGCCGGAATTCAAAATTACAAATTTAAACTATTTTATATGCTACCAATAATTATCTTTTTTTTTTTACTGGATAATGTTTCATAGACCTTTATTATTTTAAAAATGTAAATTTAAAAAAGTGGTATTTTCATTTTATTTATTTTCATATTGTACGTTAACCATTAGGTTTAGACGGACAATTATTAAGCTTCAAAATACAAATATGAGCAACCAACTTAAATGTATTTGGTTACTTCTCAAATGTTAATATGAAATAATTGTTATATTTAAATAAATTACGTTAAAAATAAATATATTCTAGATAGAGCGTAATTATATTATCAGCTATTGATGTTAACACAAGTTTAGTCCGTTTTTTTTTTTAATTAAGAGAATAAGAAGACACAACAAAAAAAAACAAATTAGTCAATAATGTATTTTTCTTCAAAATTTTACAACAAATTAGTCAATAATGTATTCTTCTTCATTATTTTACAACAAATTAGTCAATAATGTATTTTTCTTCAATATTTTACAACAAATTAGTCAATAATGTATTCTTCTTCATTATTTTACAACAAATTAGTCAATAATGTATTTTTCTTCAATATTTTACAACAAATTAGTCAATAATGTATTCTTCTTCATTATTTTACAACAAATTAGTCAATAATGTATTTTTCTTCAATATTTTACAACAAATTAGTCAATAATGTATTCTTCTTCATTATTTTACAACAAATTAGTCAATAACTCATGGCATCTTTAACGTACACTTCGAAAAAATCGCGAGCAACTTTGGCAGCGATTATTTCCTCGATTGAACGTGAACAGAAGGAGGTTTCGAAAAACCCCACTTTCGTCTACTTGACATTCCATTTCCAAGGCTTGTAATCAAACAAAATATTATATGTAGCCTAAAAACAAACACAAATCTTGTAAGGCAAAAAAAAATCGAATGACGTATAACGTTTACCGTTTTGTTTTACTGTTGGTGCTCATTTTTAAATTTGGAAGAAAACGGACAAAACTCTTTTTTTTTAAAAGAGAAATTCTTCTTATTATTTACTCAAATATTTAAATTTTCAGACCATTTCCTAAAAGTCGTTAATAACTTGTTCTGGAAAAATAGAAATCGAGTTGTGGTAGAGTAGGATTTGAACCTCGGACCTTTGGTACGTGAGTCCACAATACTACCACGGGACCACAACCGGTTCATGTTAACACCTAATATTTTAAAACCTATACCGATGCGTTGGTACATAGTGACGTGACTATAGTCCTTTCTATTATATTAAGCAATGAAAACATATAAACCAAAATTGTCAATGTATCTGGGAAATCAATGTATGACAGGGTTTGAATGATAAAATCAGGCGAGAGTGTAAATCTGAGTCAAGTTTAATTGATAAGATTAAGGGTCTCTGAGATGGTTTGGTCATGTAGAACGAATGGGTGATAAAAGAATAGTAAAACAAGTAAATATGGCAAAAATGAACCGTAACGTAAGACGAAAACGACCAAAGAAGATGTGGCATGATCAGATAAACCAAAATCTTAAGTCTGGTCATTTCAAAAGCAGGCAGAACCGAAGGGCATGAATGAATGTGGAAGAAGCTAGAAATGTTGACGTGTGTGGCGATCCATTATCTCTGCCTTACACTACATGGAAATGGCGTGATGGTATTAGTAGTAATAGTCTTAGGCAACCCTTTAATTTCCTCACACTACATAACGAGGGTCGGTCAAAAACTAATGCCTTCTAATTTTTTTTACTTAAATAAAGTTAGTTAAGGGATTTTTATTAATTTGGCGCTATTTCTCAAACCTTCTTCTACAATCTACTGCATAAGCAACTTTCTGCATCAACAAGTGGCAGCACTGTAGCCGCTTGCAATATGGCCGACATCGATCTTCGTATATATAAGACAGTGTTTTGTGATTGGATTCTTGAATGCAGAGGGTAAAACTAACCATGTGCATTAATGAAAGACTGAAAAATGTGTACGGTGATGCAACCGTGGATGTCAGCACTGTTAAATGATGGGTTTGTCGCTGTTACGAAGCTGAAGGACAAATAAAGCAAGGAAAGTTATGGCGTATTCTGGGATACAGAGGGTGTGATTATGGTTAATTTTTTGAAAAAGGATGCTTAATTAATTCTGTCCAATACATCACAACCCTTAAAAAGCTAAAAGCACGTCTTCAGCGAGTTCGCTCAACAAAATCTATTGCGGATGTTCTTATTTTGAATGACAATGCAAGACCACACACCTGCCGTCACACCACTGAAGGGATTGTGAAAATTGGATGGGTGGTCTTGCCTAATCTTCGATTTAGCTCAGATCTGGCGTCAGATTTCCATCTGTTCGGCCGCTAAAAGAAGCTAATTCACTTTGAAGATAGGGAGGCCGCGAAAGCGTCCCTACGTCAATGGTTTAGGAATCGGGACCGTACTTTTTACCGCAATGGCATACATGCCCTTGTTAGAGTATGAAACTGTAGGAATGGACGGAGATTATATTGAAAAGTGACAAACATCAGTGTCCCGAATAGTGCTACTCGCACGAACATTTTATTTGCAGTTGGAAATTATAGAACTTACACTGTCTTCTTTCCACCAATACCAAGAATGCTCTGACTTTACAATAAAGTTTCCAAAAAGAGCTTGGTTGATGTGTTCCTACTGCAAATACAGTAATAGAGACAAAATTTGCTTACTTGTCGATATCTTGTCCTACTATGAAAATAATTATATATTTTTGTTGTTTACAGCTTTGTATGTATTTGAACATATTTTGTATAATTTATTATTTAATTACTTTTTCAATAAATGGGGGTTATTTGAAATTTGAATGAACCTATCGATTGTTAAAAAAAATATATTCGTTTGTTTATTTTGCAACATAAACTACAACACAGTTCTCTTTCAAATTTACCGTATTTTTTGGGCCATGAGACGCACTTTCACTGGAAATCCGACCAAAAATTTGGGTGCGCCTTATGTTACGATGCGTCTTATCGTCCGCAAAATGCGGTAATTTTACTACACAATACAATTTTTATTTATGTTTTTTATGCTCGGATGATAAACTATATTTTTTATATTTCTTTTATGAATGAATATGTACTAATATAATATCTGTGCCTTAGAGGCAGACGGATGCAAATCCAGAATTTGGTGAAATGACATTTCGATTTTCGTATCCAGTTTATGATCATATCCATTGGTTTTAAAGCAATTTAAGCATTATAATGAAATAGCGAATCTATTAAGATACTAAAAATACAAATTAATGCTATAAATTATTAGAAATTACTTAGAGAAAGTAGATTCTTTAGGCTTGTTTTGAACATTTGATGTTTGGATTTACATCCGTCTGCCTCTGAGGTACAGATATTATCGACGCAATGTATAAACGAAATTATTATTTCATACACCTTATAACCGTAAAATATAAATCCCAATTTTGTTATTAGTCAAATTTGTTTTATCCCATAAATGACGATTTTTTAGTACTATTTTCGTCTGTTTATTTTGTAGGTGAGATTCGGAAGTGAGGGGTTATATACAAATTCTAAAGATTACCGAGAAACGAAAAGGCTTAAGGTGCGACAGAAAGTCACGTGACAGTACCTCTAGTACTTTGGCATTCTTATGCAAATTAGACATTTTGTCGCTACTGACAGACGAGGTGACGTCACAATAAATTTATTTAAAGGAAACATTTGCGGCAGTCGAGGGGGTGAGTTGAGGTGAGGTGAGAAACGCTCATTAGCAATTTAGATTAGAAATTTAACGAAGTACTGCAGAAAGCAGCCAGCCATACGAAAGTTTAACTTTGAGATAATAGCACTTTTGTGAAAAGAGTGAATAGTTAAATCTGTTAGAATGTTTTTACTTTGACAAATAGTGAATAATGCAAATATTCGTTTTTATACAGGGGTCGGCAGTCGAAGTGTTAACAATTAAAAATTCTATAATTTGGTCAATTTTGATTGTTTTAATTAAAAAACTTTAGTATATCGTAAAAAAATTTCAATTTTAAAAAAAAATGTTGTTCGGTGTAGCCACCTATAGCGCGGATAAAAGCATCGAGTCTGTACAAGAAGGCTTAACACGCTGCACGAATGTGGACTGATGGTATTTTGTACCATTCTCGCCGAAGAGCAATCTTTAAGGCGTCGACCGTCTCTTATTTTTTAGCTGATACTTTGGTTTCTAGAATGGACAATATGGAAAAGTTTATTTGGTTTAAGTCCGGGGAATATGGAGGCCACTGTTGTGACGACATGAAGTTGGGAACTTTTTCTTGTAAAAAACGTTGGGCTTCACGGGCTTTATAGGATGGTGCCGAGTCTTGTTTTTTTACGTGCCCAAGGTAACAACGCATCACTTACAATCTTTTCACGGTAAATTTGCTGATTTACCTTTACTAGAATACTTAACTGGATATTTTTTTAATATCCAGCCCTAGTAAAACTCTGATGTATGTCTTTATGTATTGAAAATATTATTTTATAACAATGTTTGATTATGTCCAAATGCTTGCAGACTGGCTGGATTTCCTCCCTAGGGAGTTGTTCATATTTAGATTTATTTCAACAGAGAGGGAAAAAGTTTTCGAGAAGAAATTTGGAAGTCTAGGCATTTACAGGGCTTATGACCTGTCATAACTCCCTAGGGAGGAAATCCAGCCAGTCTGCAAGCATTTGGACATAATCAAACATTGTTGTATTACTACCTGGTAAAAGAAGAAGTATAAAAATTGGAAAATTGTTTCCAGGCGTTGCCTAGTAGGTGATTTGGTTCAGCCGGATGAATCTCACCCACGTGATAAAGGTTTCAGCTCTTTCACTTCACAAAAGTCAACAGATGGAAGAGTTGAGGAAATGTGGATGTTCAAACATGGGCAGAATGGTGAATGTTACACAGTGTGTAAAGTGGCCACTTAAACCAGCCAATGACAGGTCATAAGCCCTGTAAATGCCTAGACTTCCAAATTTCTTCTCGAAAACTTTTTCCCTCTCTGTTGAAATAAATCTAAATATTATTTTATATTTATATTTGGGTACCTTATTGTAAAAAATAATTTAATTTATTTGATAGAATAGTTTTAAAAATGATTTAATGACATGTTCAAAGAATGTTGGGGATTTTTAAGTCTGGCTGATCATACAACCTAAAACACGCAATTTGCATAAAACAGCCAGATCTGATATTGAATGATCCCTTATTCAAACTTTGAATGTATGAGGCGACACTCTGTATTAAAACATGCTTTTTTACTACAGATGTTTTAAAATGACTGAATTTATGAAATTAAAATGCTTATGTGTTCATCCACTTTAATTTATTTAAGAGAACTAGATTTCTGGAGGCATCAATCTTTTTATCAGAGTCTATACTGTAAGATGTTCCTAGTGCTGTAGCTCATTCACAAATACGAGTAACTATAGACGTGCTTTAAACATGCTAAGCATTTGAGCGATCACAAAGAACAATAATGAACATGCTTAAGCTATCGCAGTCATACGTCAACGCGTGTGTTATCTCTAAGTCAACACTCGTGTCAGTTTATTTTTTGTTTTCCTCGTAAATATTGGTGAAAAATCGACGTTTACTATGAAAAATAATACAATATATTACGTTTGCAAAATAGTAAGGAGTATCTAATACAAAAAAGTAAAAATTAAATTACAATTACTATGACGACTGCTTTTTTTGACATTCGGCTTGCCAACCGCCAGTTAAATGCAATAAATAGCATGAAGAATAATAAATAAAAATAGCTGTTTTGGAATATTTTTCAAATTTACACCGGTGAAATTCAAATATTTATTTACTTATTCTTTATTAAGTTGGTTCATACATCTTAAGAACTCATATAAACTTTTAATAATAGTACTTTTTTTTATCAAAATTTCTCAATAACATATTTTTTCAAATTAATTTTATGTATTTCAATTTTTTCTATTTCCTTTATTTCTTCAGGTAACTCATTGTACAGCTTCAATCCCTTGTACAATGAGTTTTGAGATTCTGTTTTTCTCCTCATTCGTAATCTTATCTTTTTTTACCCCTTGTTTCATATGTACAATATTGTTGGTTGAATTTTATAATTGTTTTTATTTTATTCGTCCCCTTAATTATTTCACGTATAAAAATTGGTACATTATATTTAATTTGTTGCTTTACTGTGAGCAAGCCAATTTCTTTGTGCATTCTTTCTACATTAAAATACATAATTTTTTTTAGTATAATCTTCATCGCCTTATTTTGAAGAATTTATATATTTTAACTTTTTCCTTCATTACATAAAAAACTAGTAAGAATATGTGATTGAGCAGCAGGATTATACGTCCCGAAACGTAAATATTTTGACATTTAATATTAGGTGTTCGCGGACGTTCCATTGTAATCACGAAAACAACCATGGTGAGAAATGGTTTTCACGTCGCTTATTAGCACATCGATAGTTATTTGTGATTGAGCCACTGGGGGTGTTTTCTGCAAATTGAGAGGTACCGTTTTTGTGATCCCATTATGTACGCACTATTTTCGGAAGTTGATCATTACAGTTTTTTGTATGAAAGCGGCTGTTTTAGCTAAACATGGAATTGACCTTACGGCTCCCGATAACACCAATGTCTTTTTTTTTTAAGTTGCGGACTGGCTGCTTTCTGCATAACTACGTTCAATAAGTACGCGTTCTTGTTTGCGGCTTTTTAAGTTGAACGCCTTCATTATATTAATGTCGGATGACGTAGGAAAGAGAACGATGGCAACTCGAAATGAAGTCTTGAGTTGGCTTTAACGAAGATATTATTAAAGATAAACAATACCACAATATTATCATTACGTACCTTTTTACTTAATAATTTACATATTTTGTAATTAGATGGCAGCTACATAAACTTTCGTGTATTGAAAACATTAAATTTTTAGTATCAGGCAACATTCACGTTATTCACAATATTTTCAATTTAATTTAGAATATTATTATTTTTATATTAAAATCCAAAATGTACATATAATACTCCCAGAAGTTATAAAAGAAACTCATTTGGGACCGTACTTTAAAAAAAAACATTGTTTTGACAATACAAAATATCATACATAATTAATACATCCGAAATAGTAAAAAAACATTATGTAAAAAACATAAAACACAGTACTTTACACCATCTATATAAATTACATTAATAACTATCACTATCAAAAAGATTTAAATTACATTTTTTAAATGCGACACTTCTGGATTTTTTATTAGATTTTTCGTGTTTTAGCTCATCGGGCAGTTCATTAAATTCGGAATGGCCAATATTTTCCAAAGACCGTCTGCCGAACTTTGTTGAGCGAAACTTATACATGTATGCAGAGACAAACCTTAAGGTGAGGAAAGTACATTCTATTGTCTTCACCTTCGGGTTATTCTCTGCATTTGAGATTAGAATGTACTTTCCTTACCTTAAGTTTTGTCTCTGCATACGGGTATTCGGCACATGAAGATTCCCTGAGTAACGCGTATTGTAATTGTGAATATTATGACCAAATGTGTATTTTAAATTTGTGTGAACAGAAAAGTTTATGATATTCAAAATATTATTGGTTATATCATGTAGTGACATTACCTTAAAAGGAAGTATTTTTTTCGGTAGATTTCCTTGACATGGGAATCCCATTTCAGTCCAAGAATGTTTCTCAGAGCTCTGTTCTAAAGAATTTGTATTTCCCAGATCTGATTTTTGCTGGCAAACCCCCATATACATGATAGATAAAAAAGGTGGGAATGAATCATAGCGTAGTAGAAGGCAAACAAAACGGGATGAGGAAACAAGTCTCAAAGTCTATGAAATACGCCAGTTACGGGTGCTATTTTCGATTTAATAATTACATTTTATTACATTTTTGCCTGTTTATCTAATTTTGCGGGAAGTTCTAGACTTTTTAATATAACTTTAGCGATGGTTTTTTGGGCAATCAAAATTGGACGTAAATTTGTCTTGCAAGCTCCTCCCCAGCCTATGATTCCGTAATGGAGAACAGACCGTATGATTGCGTAGTTAAGAGTTTTTATATTTTTTGAAGAGAGTGTTTACTAATCTAACAAATATACAAATAAGTTTTCTAACATTTTTTAATATGGCATTTATTTGCAGTTTGCATTTCACATTACTATCTAGGATAATACCAAGGTGCTTTATATCATTGGACTTTTTTAATCTCGTACGTGTTTAGGGGCACAAAGTAAAATGATTTATATCGTTTTCCTTACTGTGTATAATGATATTCAAATTACAGAGATCACAATGATTTATTGAAAAGGGTAGGAAGAATGTTTTTTCACTATTCAGTGATAACAGATTGAGATCAACCATTTTTTAAATAAACTGATATCTTGGTTGGCACTATTGTTTGCATCATCCTAAGTCGATGCATTTACTATCAAAATGGTGTCGTTTTCATTAGGATATTATTTTACCTTTCAAATTTAAAGCAAAAATTTCATTCGCATACCTAAAATAAATATAATAAATTTACAATTTGTCGCCCAACTAGACAATTAATAGTCTGTTCTAAGGCTAACAAATCGTGAATTTATTAGTTTGAAATAGAACATAAAATTACACTAAGCATCAAAGAGAAATTAGAAATTTATTTTGTGTTGGATTTGTATATATTTTTAAGTATATTTTTTTCGTACATTTTCAGGAAACTTTGCCGTCCAATTTGTTGTTTTAATTTTTACCGCGTGCAAGAAAACATTTATTGTATTTAATTTCCCATAGGGCTGTATTTTTATAATGGCATTTTTTGGTTAATCAAATGTTTGTGTTAAATAAAAAAAATATTTTAACTGAAACTTTTAGCCGCTAGCGCCAGTTGTTATGGATTATTTATCATTAACATATTACAACAGATATGAAGAACATTAAATAAAAAGGTAATATAGAAGTCTAGGCATCTACATGGATTATGACCTGTCATTGGCTGGTTTGAGTGGCCACTTTACACACTGTACAACATTCACCATTCTGCCCATATTAGAACATCTATATTCCTTTAATTCGTTCATCTGTTGATATTTGTGAAGTTTAAGAGCTGAAACCTTTATTTATGCGGGTTAGATTCATCTAATTGAATTATTTCACCTACATACTAGGCAAAGCGTTATATATATATTTTTTATATTTCTATACTTCTTCGTGAACCAGGTGGATTTATCAACACATTCACAAACATCAACAGATGAACGAATCGAAGGAATATAGATATTCAAATATGGGCAGAATGGCGAATGTTACACAATGTGTAATGTAGCCACTTAAACCAGCCAATGACCGGTCATAAGCCCAGTAGATGCCTAGACTTATATTTTACCTTATTTAAAATGTTATTTATCTCTGTTGTAATATGTAAGTGTTTTTTTTAATATTTTTTTTATTCAAATCTTAAAGTAGGGCACACATATCATACATATTGTTATGTGTGTTCTAATAATAACATTGCAAATATATTTAATTTATAAATTGTTTATCACATATGTCTTGACCATTATTTTAAATTTTGATATGTTTTTTTCTTCATAAATATTTTTTTCCATTTCGTAATACTTTTTAATTGCTTCAAATAAAATTGAATTTTGTGACTTTGCCTTCTTCCTAAATGGAAATCTAATTTTGTTATTTTCTTTAGTATTGTGATCGTGTTCATGCTGGTTCCGATCAATTTTTTTCCAAAATTCTGTTTTTTTATTAGAGTTTATAATTTTATGAACAAATATCATTGTATTGTAAAATATTCTTTGTTTATATGTTAATAATTTCATTTCATTTACCATCGACTTTACCCTCGTGTATATGTTTTTTTTTCAAAATGATTCTAAAGGCTTTATTTTGTAATACAGTTAGTTTATCTATGTTTTCTTTGTTTGATAAAAATAAAATGCTACTACAGTAGTTAACGTGTGGTTCAATAATTGCTTTGTAAATAGTTTTGCAAGAGTCCTTATCAATAAATCTTCTGATCCTTCCCAAAATTGATATTTTTTTTGCAATCTTATTTATTACCATCTTAGCGTTTTGGTGAAATGTAAGTTTTGAATCCAACATTACACCTAAATATTTAATTTCAGTGACTTCATTAAGTTTTTCATTTTCTATTACAATATTCTAATTTTCTATTTTTGTTTTTTCTGTTTACAACTCCCCAAGGAGTTGAATCCAGTCCTTGTCTACAAAAATTTGGACAAACTTAAAAATACTAATTTTTTTTGTTGATTATTTATCAATTAAATTTACTTGGTTTTTATTTTCATCATTTGATTGCCACAAAAAATTAGTTTCGTTTTTTGATAAACCAACAGGAAAGATTTTTTTTTAGGAAAAAAAGAACTTCATTTTACGAATTTTTATAAAAAATAAGTCGGTAGGTATTTATGAAAATTACTGTATTTTTTTCTGTAAACAAATTATTTTGAGTTTTTTTTACTATTTTTCTCAGTACTGTATGTTTTATTTTATTATTATTATAATGGATAACTTATATAGCGCCATTACCCATCACAAAGTGATTCCATAGATTAATAAATTTTAATTAAACATTTAAATTTGTTATTTGAGTACCTATCTAAAACAATTTAATTTTGTTATTACCTCTCCATTACCTCTTTTGTTTTGGGGAGTTACAATAAAAAAATAAAAAGAATCTCTGTTATTAACGAAAATAGGTATTAATGCTATTTACATCGTTATAGAGGACGGAAAATTTGGTTTCGATATTTCGATATATAAGAGAAAAAAGCATCTGAACATTGATTTATGTAATAACAACACCTAACATACATTTCCTATGTTTTGAAATACACTTTACTCTAAGTTGTCCAAATTTATAAGTTTTTTCTCTCTCACATCTTTTTTTAACTAACGGTGTTAAAATAGAGTAAAAAGGTTTCTTTCTCTTTTTTTCGTTATTGTAACGAAAAGTTTAGTTTTTCGAATACCGATTCTCGCATACATACATTTACAGAGTTTGTGTATCAAAATAACAGATATTTACAAGAACTCCGTTTACTGAAATTGGTTTGCGGTTGGCTTAATTTTTAGCTTAGTAAGCTAGACGTATATTCACTTAATCCTCTTAATGTCAATGGTACCAATATTCAATACAGGAAATCCGTAAAAAATCTAGGAGTACAAATGGATGAACATCTCTGCTGGCGAGCTCATACTAATGAATTAAGCCGCAAAATATTTTTCAGTCTGCACTCACTTAGAAGGTTGCAAAAATTCTTACCCATTAATACTAAATGCACCCTTGTACAGGCATTACTACTACCCATTCTAGATTACGCTGATGTTTCCATGGCTGATTTAAGCTGTGAGCAACTTGATAAACTTGAACGACTTCAGAATACATGCATAAGGTACATTTTTGGTCTTAGGAAATATGACCACATTTCTGATTATCGTAGGCAACTGAAATGGCTCAAAATTAGACAGCGGAGAGACTATCACTCCCTCTCACTTCTGTTTAATGTACTTCATAGTCCTAACGCTCTTTTATACCTGCGTGAGAAATTTCAACGCTTTTCAGTTCATGGTTAACGTCTTCATTCTTATTCTCAAGGCACTCTCTTAATACCCATCCAAAATTCCTCTTTCTTCTCTAACTCATATAGTGTCCATGCGGCTCGACTGTGGAATCATCTTCCATCCACCATCAAAGATGTTAGTACATTATCTCTGTTTAAATCACGTCTGAAGAAACATCTCCTTTCCCTTCCTTAATCTTTCCTCCTTTCCTCTTACCTCTTTTTTTCCTTTATCCCTATTATATTTTTTCTATTTCAATATATCTTTAGCTTTTTAATCTTTTTTTCTATTGAATATGTTCTGTAACTTGAATTTTAAAAATAAAACTTTTATTTTATTGGTTGGTTAGAAGAAATTGCCATTTGGCAATAAGCCCACCAATGAACAAATAACATTATGTACAAAAATTTTTTTTTTTAAATGTTTTGAAAAAAAATATCAGTTTTTGAAAACTGATTTCATATTAATCGTTTTCGTAAATGCAAATATTTGTACATTTCAAATTTGTATGTAAAAACCACGTTTTGTTAAACCTTACAACGTATTTGTATTTTTTTTTTTCATATATTTTCGAGAAACTTTGCTGTACAATTAAAAACTCTTATTTTACCTGCGTCAACGAAAACATTTTCTGTATCCAATTTCCCTTAGCACAGATTTTCATCATTTTAAAACGGCTTCGTATTTTAAAAGGGACCTTTTAAAATATATAAAACGAGATAGCTACAAAACCGCCCATATGTACATAAAAATGTATCTATTCTTATATCAGTATGTCGACATAACATTTGAAACAATTTTATTCATAAAGTGTTTCGTCAAGTTTTTATAGCTTCCTATGTTTATTTCCCAAATATAAATGTCACAGTTAACTAAACATAAAAAAATGTGAACAATAAAAACAGTCAACGTGACAAATAAAGGTGTTCCTGTTTAAGTTTCAGAGCACGTCTCCTTTCCGACAAGGAAGTTTCGACAGGTAGAGCATCTTTATTACGGGTAAAACCTTCCCTAGACTAAGGGATGGTAAACTTTTCTGACAGAATACCTACCAAAGTAGAAAAAAAACATCAACTTGGCTTTTCTGGGTTGAACATGTTGTAAACCTTTTATCAAATCAATAAATTAAGACCGCGTTGTCAAACAAACATTTTTAATGAAATCCCAGAATCTGATTTTCAAGATCGACATTTCGTTTATTGTTATTTATATTTTTTATTTACACTTAAAAATAAAAAAATTGAAAAAAATAAGTCTGATTATAACAAGATGGATATAATACTATTTGATTATGTATGAATATTGAATATTTATTTATTTACGGACATTGTCCATGTATACAATTTATAAGGTTTAAATATTACAATAAAAGAATAGTTTAAAACATTTAAAGAAAAAAGAAAGAAGCATTGACAAACATAAGGGACATCGAGACAAGATCTGGACTATTTATTTAGTGCTCGTTTAAATCGTTGTAAACTTAAACCAAAAAAGTCCAGATCCTGTCTTGAGTTAACAATATGACAAAGGCGGGTCATTGGAGAATTTAGGCCATAGTTTGTTCTATGCTGATCGATGAACAGTACTTCATTGTTTCTCAATCTACGAGTCGGAATATTGAATTTTACTTGTCCCAGTAATGATGGAACATCGATTATACCATTTAGTATGCCGAACATATATATGGAGTCAATATTAGTTCTACGTTTTTGTAGACTAGAAATATTTAACATTGACTCTATTTCAGCATAAGAATAATTATTTCTCTCTAGTCCAAGCATCCACGCTATTTTTCGAAGCAAACGATGTTGGACTGATTCAATGTGATTTATGCGATTGACATAGAATGGAGACCAGACCACTGAGGCATATTCAAGAAGAGGGCGAACAGTTGAGCAATAAAGAGTTTTGATTGTACGGACATTAGTAAAATCAGAGGATATTCTGTTAATGAAGCCAAGTAATTTCAGTGATTTATTTACTGTATTATCTATATGCTCGTTGTATGTCAGTATATGACATGAAATATTTATTTATTATTAATAGTTCAGTTTTATTGATTTGTTGTTGTTAAATCACATACATATTATATCAAAATATATTAGGAACATAAGTTTTGTATTTGAATACAATTTCAAATCCTTGTGCACTTAGCTTGACCATCATATATTTTCTTGTTTGAAGAAATTTCTTTGTTATTTTCGAATTTAAACAATTCAAAATCAACATTCGAAGCATCTGCTGTGTGTTTTATTTTGGTTGATAATTTAACACATATTAATAAATATATTTTAGGTACTTGTAATGTGATATAAAGTTTTGACAAGACATAAAATATTTCATTTATATTTAAGCCTTGACCATGAAACAGACGAATTCTGAAACCGGTCGGCGTATTGAAATGATTTTATTGACTCTACGCTAAATAAATACGCATTTATTCTGGATAATTTTTAAATCGTCATTTTTGTGGAAAATCTCCTCAAGGGCGCTGTACAATAAACAGGGCGCACGGACGGTTAAAATCTAGCTCGTAGATAAATAGTCATAGGTAAATAGTTACAGTTAATGATTAAGTTAGAAATAATGTATTAGTTAATTGAATTTAACCAAACAACAAACAAAGAAACCATCACGCCGTTTTCCCGTAGGGGTAGGCAGAGAGGATAAAACGCCAGAACAATATATCTTGGCATACAGACCTCGCTTTCTCTACATTCATACATCTTCTCATGCACGCACGCCGATTATTCCTACTTTCAACATGTCCATCTTCAAGTATTTTATGAACTTGATCGTGCCATGTTTTTCTCGGTCTTTCTCGTTTTCTGCATCCATCAACATTCGCATCATATATCCTTTTAGCCGTTCTTTCGCTGTCCATTCGCTCTACATGTCCAAACCAAGGCAGCACCCCTTTCTTGATTCTGTCAATAATGCATGTCTCAGCCTTACACACTTGCACTTACGGATCTCGACATTTGTGCACTTATCATACATAGTTTTACCACACATTCCCCTGAGGGATCGCATTTCGACAGCATTCAAACTTCTTTCATCATCATTTTTCCAATTCCATTCTTCGCTCCCATACATTAGAATTAGCACTAGAACTCCATTGTAAACTGCTAGTTTAGCCTTCTGCAATAAACATTTGTTTGCCAAAGTAGATTTCAGTGCACCGTTCACCCTGTTCCCGGCACTCACCCTCCTTTCAATATCTTTCTCGGTCTTTCCATCCCTAGTAAACATACTTTCCAGGTACACAAATTATTCTACCTGATTCAGAATATCTCCGTTCACACTGATCTCACATTCATTTATATTTTCATCCCTTTCAAAAACCATCACTTTCGATTTATCAACATTCATAAGCAAATCGCTTATCTTACATACATCGTAGACTTTTGTTACCAAGAATTGTAGGTTTTATTTGCTGCAAGCAAGAAACACGGCATCATCCGCATACAAAAGACCTAATATTGTAGAAAAATAAAATCATCGAACAGTAAGCAGTTCGTTTGGCAAGTGTGCATATGATAGAACGGCACAAAAAGTAAATAGAAAAATAAAAAAAACCGTTTAAATAATGAATTTTTTCTGTACATATGAATTGAAATTCTCGATTTACTTTACTTTGTTTAATTTATTTTTTATCTTGTTTTGATTACATTTATGAGCACACACTATTTATATATGTGTCTATTTTTTTTTCTTATATTTAAAATATATTTAAGTAAATTACTATTGTTTAATTTTAATTGTATTATTTTACTCTATTTTCTTAAATAAAAAAAAAAAAATAAAAATCTTTAAACTATTTTTATGTTCATTATTTTATACGTATACAGTATTATGTCTGTACTCTTCTTATTTGATTATTAATTAAAACTAATGTCTGAGCACCCGATGACAAACTATTATTGAATAGTTTATCGGGACAAAATATACGAGTATCTTAATACTTTGTTTTCTTTATAATGTATTAATATTGTAATAATATGTATATTTTATTGAATAAAGACTCTATAAAAAAATTTAAAAAAACAATTTAATTTACTTAAAATCACCAAATACAATAATGTTATTTATTTATTTTGATTATTAACGCCCAAAAGGCATTTACAAAAAAGAAAAATGAAAAACATGCTAACATACCTTATAATAAACACAGAATATACAGAAAAAATATGTGAAATTAGTTGAAAAGGATATAATAAAAAGTTTTACAGAGTAAAAAAAAAACAATAATAACAAAGGTATGCAAGAAAAAACAGTATGCATATGAACAAAAATGCAAAGATATAAGCTTATGAAATAAATTCTGTAAAGCAAACAATAAATAAAGTGTTACGGTAAACAAGAAAGACATTTTTAAGGTAAAATAATAAACAAGCAAGCATATATTATCACGAAAAAATTAGAAATAAAAATACTCGTATGTTTCTATGAAATGCGTTATGAACAAAAAACTATTTTCTTACCGGGTATATTGATTTATTTAAATGTTTTACAATATTTATGTGTATCATGTCATCTTTACATACATATGTATGTGTTTTTAAATTATGTTTTTTACTAGTTGTATATTGGAATATGTATTTGAATATCCTAAACGTTATATTTTATTTCTTACTTTTTATATTTTATCTATGTACCATACTTGTAAAAGCCCTCCGTGCGTTTATGTGAATGAAATTAATAAATATTTACATTGAATTATTTAAATCAGTTGGTAAATAATTGAATTTAATGTTTCCCAGTGACAACAATAAGTTTTTCTGTTATATTTTTTTGTATTTTTTGGTGTAAACCAAAGTATTAATAAAATAATAGTTATAAGTATTTATTTATAGTATTATTAAAAAGTCAAAAGTACTAGATTTTTAATTTTAACAAAAACAACAGAACGAGTACTTTTTTTTGTTGAAATTATTAGATAGGTATTATTCTAGCTGACATTTGATTTTTAAATATTACTCATTATCAAACAGCCGGGCCATAGTCGCTAGATTTTACAATTTGCAAACCCCTGCCATAGACGGTAAAATGTTATAGCTTCATATTAAAGGAACAGGCAAAAGTTATGTCACTACTATAGGTTTACTTGTAGTAAAAATCTTATTAATTCAAAAACCTTTTTTCTTTTTGCTTACCTTGATATTTTGTGGAGTATAAATATATTAATTATTTATTTATTCAGGCAAACACATATATTCATATATATATTACAAAACAATTATAATAACGTTTCCCTAGAGCTACGCCTGAAAGCAATGAAACCAACTGGTCCAAGAAGAAGTTTGAAAATTGGAAAATTGCTTTCAGGCGTTGCCTAGTACGTGAAATAATTAAGTCAGAAGAACCTCTTCGCAACAATAAAGGTTTCAGCTCTTTAACTTCACTAAAATTTACAAATGGAAGAATTGAAGAAATATGGATGTTCAAACATTGGCAAAATGGTTAATGTTACACAGTGTGTAAAGTGGCATAAGTCATAAGCCCTGTAAATGCCTAGACTTCCATATTCCCTTATTTGAGGTATTCTCCATCCCTGTTGTAATTTGTTAATCTTAATGACTCCCGGGGGGGTGAAATCCAGTCTTTTGTTTACAAACGTTTGTACAAACTCAAATATTGTAATATATAAGTATTTAAAATACTGCATTTGACTATGTTATTCATAGAACTTAATAAATAAAAAAAAGATATCCTTTTTTGTAGTATCGTTAAAAATATAGTAAATTAAACTAGGAATACAAAACAAATATTTATTCCTTATCCGCATCTAAAAATGCATTGGGCACTGCATACGTACTCCAACAGCAGTGTATTTGAATTATTTTTATTTTTATTAAGATTATCAGTATTGCGGTTTACAATTAGCAGTCCAAAAATCACATTTCTTTTGATATGTTTTTCAACTCGAATTGTGTTCAGAAATTTGTTTTTAAGTTTTGATATAATTTTTAATTACTACACATTCGGGGCATTTTCATATTTGAGTCAAAAAGTTCCTCGATAAGGATAATGTTTTTAATATTATTTTTATTGAATGTTTATTTGTAATCTGCTATTTAATGAATAAAAAAACAACATATATGTTGTTATCAAAAACATTTTTCACTTTGTGGTATGACAATTTACACTTATTTGTTTATACATTTGTATAAACCACTTAATTTAGTGGTTTATACAAATTTATAAACAAATAAGTGTTACATGTATGTATTTTAAATAAATAAACAACGTAATAAAACTTGATGATAACTTTTCAGTCATTTTTAAGTAACATATACTGCTAGTTTATTAAATAATATGAATGATTGTTGCAACATGTGTATTGTTATTGCATATTTCATTTATATGGAAATTCAGATCAATTTATTACTGAATAAAAGCTCTATAAAGTTGAAATATAATATTTTAATACTGGTATGTGTATGTACATGTTTATAAATATAAATTAATAGAATATATGTAAAGATTACTAATTCTAATGGACTTGAAATAAGAAATTTAACTAAATAAATTATTTTGTGAAAGTGTTCAAAATAAAATAGCATAACGTAATATCAAAGATCAATATTTTATGTTTGTACAAAAAAACCTATACAATATGTCCCAGCCTCAAGTGACCGGCCTTTGTGATGAAAATATATAAAAAATATCGACAAAAACTTGTTTTTGCCTAAAAGTGTCATATTTCTCAGAATCTACGAAAAGAGATAAAAATATTTTTTTAATATATGAAGAGTGTTTTCATTAAAAATATTACTTTTAATAAAAACATGTACTTAACTGGACGTTTTTCCAATAAAATTAGCATTTACGTATTTTTTAGGGAAAAATTCGTATAGTTTTTACTTTCCTTAAATATTTATGTTTATTTATTTTTCTTCTAATAATAATTAAAGGGATACAATAACAATAAATTTAATTTACGTAAATCTTAAGACTTCTCGAAAGAGCTATGACTAAAGTGTTTTTTAAAATATTTTTTTATTAATTACTTTTTACTTATTAGAGATAGACTTTTGTCGACAATTTTTCGTATACTATCATGTGACAACAGCCGATCATTTGAGCCCGGGGCACATTGTATAGGAATATATATTTATTTCGTTGGGAATGCAAACCCTTCTGTTCAGAATTCTAGGCATGGCTCGAATGGGACATTCTTCCAAACGAAAAAAGAAAATCTCAAATCTGTAGTCGTTTGAATGATTCTATGGTTTGTAAGCAGGTGAAATCTGAATTGGATTTCAGCGTTCAAAAACATAAAATTTTCCGAAAATAAACATTACATATTTTACTATGTAGTTTGGAGTTGAAGTCTAGGGAGGAGTATACAGATCCAATTTACGTCTGCCTTTGATTGCCAAAAAAACAATGGCTAAAATTAAATGAAAAAAGCCTAGATATTATTCTACAAAATTAGTTTTTTAAAGAACTAGATGTATTCTTAATTCATGATATTTTTAAAACAGCATATATTATGCAAGCTTTAAGCTTAGATCAAAAATAAAAACATTTATTTCTACTGAGATACACCAAATTGATTGACATGAATGTTCAAATAGTTATTGCAAATATAAATTTTCCCCTTTGAGTTTAATTCATGGCTGAAAACTGTTTCTCGCTGAGAGAGATTAACTTATTTCCGGTGTATCTGAAAGGCTTTTACGGACCGGATATCCAACGTTAGCCCCCGCATGTTTTAAAACTAAACTTAATGTAGTTGTCCATTGTTCATAGCATAGCTAGAACAATAATGTTTGAAAGGAAAGTTCTTAGCTAGGGTTGAAACGAAAGGCAAAGTTATCTTTCTGCCTTGATAAATTTTAATGAAATAGTTATGCTACAGCATTAATTTGAGTATATATATAAATCACTAAAAAATATATTGGATTCAAAACCCAATAAGTAGTCTTCAAAGTTTCGTATTCGGGCGAATAAAGAATACAGTGGTTTTTCATCGTCATTCCTTTTCCCTACCCTAATGGTGCATAGGACACTGCATTGGTACACTAATCGCAGCATGTATAGTTTTTTTTACATGAAGGTAAGATGATCAGTCTTATGTTTCAGGTGCCAGTTTAGGGACTACGAAATATTCCAGTGTGAAAACACTTTTTTTTTTAAATAAATATTTCATGTCAATTATCTCGGGAATTGAACCCGAGACCTCTTGCGTGGTAGGCAAACGCGCTGACCACTACACCACGAGACCAACAGTGGTTTTATGAGAGATAAAACCAGGGTCCGTATTACAATGGGATGTTGACAGTTATCTTCAATTTTATCTATAATGTAAAATAAAACTTTTCTGTATCAAAAATAGGATATCAATACATTTTTTTTTCATAACATGTTCAATTACAAGCTAGCGATACAGAAATTAAATATAAACATTTTCAAACCTAACAATGTGGGGGGTTGTGCGGCATCCATTTTCAAGCCACTCATAATTTCACAGAAAATATTATTGAGAATAATGTTCCGGCGCCCTCCAACATACCCGTCAAAACAGCTGTTCCAATACATGAAGGTGCTGGATATGAGACAACTGTACCTAAAAGAAGCACTTACACACTTCTGGTCGAACAATAAGGAGAGGTCTCAGTAGAATGTCCGTACGAGGTTTTCCCATAGCATGAGTTGTCACACCCAAAACCCGTACGACTTTTGCTCAGAGGCATCTCTCATTTATCGCACCGAGAGTGTTCAATATTTTGGAAGAACGTATTAAGCTGTCAAGAACAAAAAATATTTTCAAGAAAGGAGCTAAGGGCTGGATTTTCCTTAGTGGGAGTGATTTGAGTAGGAAACTCCTTGATGATTTTCCAAACGCTTGAGTTTACTGTTTACCATATTGATGTGCCATATATTTGTTTTTTTTTTTTAAATTTTAATTATTTTTTATGTTTCTAATCCTATATTTGTAGTGATATACTCATGTGTTTGTGTCATATAATTGCTCGTCCCATCTCTACACAAGACTTTTAGTCCCATGGAGTTGGGACTTGTTGTCTCAAATAATGTACAGTAAACTTATGTATGTAAAAAAATGTTTTAAGTATGTCCATATGCTTGCAAACTGGCTGGATTTCCTCCCTAGAGAGTTATTCATATTTAATTTTCATAACAAAGTTATCTTCAATTGTCTGTAAAATTAAAAATAATAATTATAATTTAATCTAACTGTAATAAAATAAATAAAACAACTTTGTTTTTAACCACTAATTTTTTTACGTAACTAATTACGTTACTAAACTAGTTACGTAAACCTTGACGAAGAAGCTTGTTTGCTTTGAAACCGGTAGGTGGAAAATAAAAATTAGTGGTTAAAAACAAAGTTGTTTTTTTTATTTTATTATAACGAATAACCACAAAGTTAATGCTTCAAATATAATCTTTATAATCTAACTGTGCCTACCTAATATTTTATTTTTTTACACTCTTTAATATTGTAATTAATTCATTTGTTTGAAAGAAGAAAGGAGGGAGAGCTGATCTGGGGTTACTCCATATGATCCATATGATTCGCCGGCGAAAGGATTTTTAAGTCCAAGTAAAATAAAAACTTTTTAATAAAATAAATAAAACAACTTTGTTCTTAACCACTATTTTTTTTCCACCTATCGGTTTCCAAAAAAAAACAAGCTTCTTCGTAAAGGTTTACGTAACTAATGAAATAATTCCTATTTTATTTTTATCATGTTCACTAAATGGATCCAATAAATCAATTCTTTTTTTCCTTACAAGGGTGATAATTTGATATAAATATTTTCGAAGCTAGACAGGAAAGGACTCAAAATCATATTGTTTATTTGGTTATTAATATTTTTTTTTCTTATTATGAATCGCTTTTTTAATTTCTAAGATTTCTAAGTTGTCTAATTTTAATATTTTATTTTCAACATGAAGTACTTTTAATCCAGTGTCTTTATTGAAGTTATGATTATTTTCTATCAGATGATTTGCGAATTTAGAAAAAATATTATTATTTAAGCATCTACTCTAATATTAAAATTTATTTTAGTTTTTCCAATGTAAATTAAATCGCAATCATTATAATTTAATTAGTATATCCCAGATTTATTATATTTATGGGCTTTGTCTTTGCGATTTTTTAAGAATGTTCCTAAATTATTAGTTGTGTAGAAAGCAGGTTTAATGTTTAATGGGGCTTAGTGCTTCAAATATAAACTTTCAAAAACTTTTTTAAATTTCTTTATTATTACGTGTGGAATGATGTGAAGTGGCTTTTTAAAGGTACGCTCTTTTTTCTTTTTTTAACATTGTATTAAGTAATGCAAAAAAAACTTTAATTGGCCTATAATTTTGATTTATTTGTATTTATTTATCTTTTTGTTATAATTGCTGTTGTTTCTTTTGAATAAATAAAAAAAAAATTGAAGTTTAAGTATGAAAAAAGGAATATTTACACAAAACATATTTTTAGACATGTTCAATTACAGGTCTTGGTCATTGTCTTTTATTTTTAGTTTGAAATTTTTCACCACAGTAGTCGGCCATTGGCTGTCATTTTATTTCAGTAAATCACCAAAGTTAAAGATTTAATTCCGTCTCCGCCACGCCACGACCGCAGCCCAGGTGTAATCAGTTCCTCTTATAAAACTATGACGTCATTTCCCCGAGTTTATTTCAAGCTCTAAACTGATACCGCAAACTTCCGTTAACTTTTCCACTTTATGGTATTCAAAGAATAATATAGGTAAAATAATTTCACCAGATTAGGGTTTTTTTATATTTCAACAGAGAAGGAAAACATTTTTGATTACGAATCAGGAAGTCTAGGCATTTACAGGGCTTGTTACCTGTCATTGGCTGGTTCAAGTGGCCACTTTACACACTGTGTGACATTCACCATTCTGCCCATGTTTGAACATCCACAATTCCTCAATTTTTATTTTTGTTGACTTTTGTGAAGTAAAAAATCAACCCTTATCACGTGGGTGAGATTCATCTGGCTGAACCAAATCACCTACTAGGCAACGCCCGAAGAACAATTTTCCAATTTTTATACTTCTTATTTTACCAGGTAGTTAATTCAACAATATTTGAGTATGTCCAAATGCTTACAGACTGGCTGGATTTCATCCCTAGGGAGTTATTTATATTTAAATTCATTTCAACAGAGAGGGAAAACATTTTTGAGAAGAGAATATGGCAAGCATTTGGACATACTCAAACACTGTTTTTTTTTTATTTAATTTATGCATGTTTTATTTATCTTTATGCACATTTTTTTTAAAATACAAACAGAAGTACTAGTGACATTAAAAAAACAAGATATTAACTAACGTACATATGCATATATATAAAAAAATACATTAAAAAAAATACAAATATTTACAAAATAAAGCGACAATAATATGTATTTTATTTATTTTGTTTCAACTATCCAACAAAGAAAAGTTTACAAAAAAAAAACATTATTACTATCATCATTCCCTTTCCGCACCTAATGGTGTATAGGGCACTGCATTGTTACACCAATCACAGCTTATCTTGATAATTTTTGTTTCATGAAGGTAAGATGATCAGTCTTACGCTTCAAATACCAGTCCAGGGACTATGAAATATTTTAGTGTAAAAAGACCTTTTTAAATAAATATTTCATGTCGACCATATCGGGAAACGAACCCAAGACCTCTTGCATGGTAGGCAAACGCGCCGACCACTATAACACGAGACCGACAAAAAAAAAATCTACAATTATAATACATTTGCATATTTACTAGCAAAAAATACAATTTCACGCATTACGTAGGCCAAAGTAGTCAATAATATTGCCGGTAACTCTCGTGGCTTCGTCAGGGGTTTTCGTGTTTTTTGTAATTCGATGAAAAATATTATCACTTTTGACTTCAAGTATAAGTGATCGAAGTAATTGTCTATAAATGTTCCATTTATTCAAATTTTAAATTTCGTATTTTTGCATGTTATTCGTATTTTCTTATTCTCTTATTTTCATGGCTTCGTTAGGGGTGGTCCTTTTGCTCGTGCCGCGAGCATCATCTAAAGGTATATTTATGTTTTAACCAATAAGAAGCAACTGCCTCTGAATATTCTATTTTCAATCTATTATTTTTGCATGCATATTGACTACAAAAAACCAGAACGCGAGTATGTTTTTAGCATAGCAAGAGAAGGATTAACAATATTTATACATCAAAATCTTTCTCCGGTACACTGGATTAGATTTTACACTAACTTATTTATAGTTATTTTTACAGCAATTTACCATTTTTTAAGCAAAATACGAAAGCGAGCGGCGATTTGACCAGCAAAATATGTTTCTGAAGTTTGGCTTACAGCGGAAACTCTCCCATGGCCTCTTCCAGCAAATTCTGCCACCAAGGGCGCTATCACTGCCTAGGCCTTTGTAGAAGAAGTATTTCTTTGACCCTTTTTCTTTAAATAACGAAATTGATTCTGCTGAACTATTATCGCTAATAAAATTTAGAATACCCAGGTTTAATAGTAGACTCAATCACCTTTTTTCAACATCTCTTTAACAATCGAATATGTGTAAAAAAAAAAAAATATTGTATAGTGAAAAGATATATTTGCGTTCTTATGATTTACCCAAATATTTCATTTTGAGGGCCATTTTCAACGAGTTGTAAAAAACTCACTACTAGAAAATGGGAATCGAGTTGGTGTAAAGTGGGATTCGAACCACAGACCTTTGGTCCGTGAGTCCGAGACACTAGCCACAGGACCACAACCCGATCTGAATGAACCCGACCCGAAATGAATACAATGATCGAGTATACTCGTCATACGATAAAAATTTTAGAGCGACTGATCTTTTCAACGAAATAAAATACTGTTTTAAAAAATATGTCAAAATTTCTTTCACCCCTAGTAAACTGTACGTTTTGTTTTTTTTGTTTGTTTGTTTATATTTTTGTTCCTATATGAAACCCATAATTGGTCTTGTTATTTGTTGTTATTTTTTATGTATTGTTTATTACTATGACTGCGTTGGTTTCAAAAATAAATAAATAAAAACGAATAAAAAATAGGTCTAACGAAAAATATGGAGATGAATAAATCACAATCATTAAACAAAATTAATATGTAATAAAAAAAATAAATGAATATACACGGTGTTTCAGGACTAGACCGCGAAACTTCAGACGAACATTCCCCATGGAAAACTTTTTTAGAATTCTAACTAACTAACTAACTAACCATCACGCCATTTCCCCAGAGGGGTACGCAGAGAGGATAGAACGCCACACCACTCTGTCCTGGCACACTTCCTTTGCTTCCTTCACATTCATACATCTTCTCATGCACGCACGTCGATTATTCCAACTTTTCACATGACCACTTTCAAGAATTTGTTGTACTTGATCAAACCATGTCTTTCTCGGCCTTCCTCGACTTCTACAACCAGACACATTCGCATCATAAATCTTTTTAGCCGTTCTTTCATCATTCATTCGCTCCACATGACCGAACCATCGCAAAAGACCTTTCTTAATTTTGTCGATAATGCTTAACTCAGCCTTGCATTCTGCTCTAATTTCGACATTAGGGCACCTATCATACATTGTTTTTCCGCACATTCGCCTGAGGGATCGCATTTCAACAGCATTCAGTCAACTTTCGTCCCTTTTTTTCCAACTCCATGCTTCGCTTCCATACATTAGGGTTGGTACCAGAATTCCATTATTTTTAGAAATCTTAATTTTGATTTTCCGAAACCGCATATTTTGATTTTTTTCATAGTTTGAAAATTAATTAAATCTTTCATTTATCGGACTAGTATCACTTACACAATCCCTTACACCTTCTTTTTTAAAAAGTTATATAAATGAAGCGTATTTGACCTACAAAGCAATCTGCATCCGACGCAGACATGGTAAGTGGCTGGGTAGAAGAGGGTGGAGTGGATGCTGGTCTGAAAAATAAGGGATTTACTCCTTTTTAAAATTGTTTTAAAAAAATATTTTTAAAAAAAGTTGTTAGGATTATGATTTTTAACAAAGATTTCCATGAGGAATATACTTCTGAAGTTTCGCGGTCTGGGACTAAAACACTGTAGCTTATTCGATAGATAAAACTTACCTACAAGGCAACGTCTAATTACACATATTATTATATTTATTATTTTACTTAATATTATTACTACTCTGATTCTATTTTTCTAAACATGTCGTAATGTAGTTTATCTTTCATAAATTTATTTATTTTTGATTTTTTCCTCCTTTTTGAAACCTCTCGATTGGTTTGAAAAAAGTGATCAATCAAACCAGTCAATGACAGGTCGTTAGCCCTATAAATGCCTAGATTTCCACATTTTCTAAAGATTCCGTCATCTCGGTTAAAATATTGGTAAAATACATTTTTATTTAGTTGTCTACCCAAGGAGATTCAAAACTATAATTCGGTTGGGCTTGGTAGAATTCGGTCTTCATATTATTTGCCATGGTAAATATATACATGGGCCATTATTGAATTGCGGGAAACGGTTTTATTATGTTCGTTGGAACGCCAAATATTTGCTATGAATGTGTACCCTTCAACCCTCACAAGCTTTCATATTAAAAAGAGATATTTAAAACCATTTATCCTCTCGATATTTTATGATATAAATCCCAATATTTCCTTGGGAAAAGCTTTATAAAATTGCCTTCGTAAATGCATATAAATTTAACTTTTTTGACATAAGAATTTTTATGAGCTACATACCTGTTTAAGTCTTTTCCGAAACATCTGATATAAATATATTAGTTTACATAAAAAAACAGTTTCTTCTTCAAATTAACCTACTTAAAGATAACTTATGATGGCATTAATTTTTTATTATTGAAATTTCTAAATTAATATTATGTAAAGCATAAATATTATATTTAACTATCTGTTTTTTTCGCTCAACACAAGATTAAATAAATCAATAAAACATCGTTACAAATATATCAATTTTTTTATAGACAAGAACAAAATGTAACTGTCTAGATCTAGGGAGTTTTCGAGGTAAAAAAATATAAAGATATAATACATTTTTCCGTAATACATCTGTCGGCCTCGTGGTGTAATGGTCAGCGCGTTTGCCTACCATTCAAGGGATCTCGGGTTCGATGCGTTACCTAAACAATAAATATGATACAAAAATGTTTTAATTTTCATCCTTTGTTTGGCAGATAAATATTATAGGTTTATAATTTGTTGCTCTACGGGTGGTATTTTTTAATTTTCAAACCATGTCTCCATTTTCCCATTTGTTTGTTTGAAAATCAGTATTAATTTGTTTGTAAAAAAATATATTTTTTTGTACGACTTTTTTATTAGGGTCACTTACAGTAAACACACAATTTTTTTCGTATTCACGTCCCGGCTTTCTAAAAATAAAATCCGTATTAGAACGTGACTTCTGTTATTCATATAATATTTTTAGTTTAAGTAAAATAAAAATTCAAAACATTTGAAAATATTCTAGAATGTAATTAACTTGAAGTTTTCATACAATGTAGGTATCGTTTTTTGCTTGTGTTCATATTGTTATTCCTTTTTATTTGTGTTGTTTTTAATTTTAATTTGTAAATCTATGTCACTTGTTTTTGGCCGATGTCATCACATTTCGGTAGAAGGTTCTTTCTTATAAAGGAAAAAAAAGGACCTAGCATTCCCAAAGCTTGGATATTTCTCGCAAAAAACGGAGTTTGTCTTTGAATAAATTTCTGTGTCTATTGTCTATGGTATACCGGAAACGAATGATTCATTCGAATGATTAATTCGATTATTTCCTTCATTCGATTAGTAAATTTAGTCTATTATTTTCATCTCTTAATAAAATACACTGCGCTTTGTCTGATTATGGAACTGCTTAGTGGAGGGCCTTCAGTACAGAATTTTACAAGTGCGCGCATGCGCGAATACAGATCTTTAATATCTGTGGAACTAAGTCTTACAAACACAACCGGTACATTTATTTTTTATGTATTGCGACGGGTTTTTATCAAATTTAGCCGTTAAATCGGTTGATACGATGGCATTTTATTATTAAACTATGATAAAATTATAACTCTTTGATCTGAATTATAGCATTAAATTACTTTATAGTTTATTTCATATCACTCAATTTGAATTTATGTGTTAGTATATGGCACTAATTTTAAACCTAGGTAAGTTCCTAGTACCAAATGACTGCTTCCTTTATCGAAAATTTTACCGCACGCTCCCAATATGAAGGTAACATTCTCCTAGGATTCCCAAGAGGCCATAAGCATTGAGTGGTGCCCAGTGTTACCAACTTCATGATTTATAATTTAAAAATTTCATAAATAAAACCATATCTGTGTTTTTTTTTATTTAAATAAATGTTTAAAAATTTGTAAAACTTCAGTCAAGTTCGGTAGATCGATACATTGCTCTCAAAATCGGTAGGTCTACCATAAAATCAGTAGGTTTGGCAACGCTGGTTCTATTTCTATACTGGAACCTGAACACGGACAATTTAATACTGAGAACTGAAATATTTTTTCTTTCAGGTGGAAGGCAGTTTGTTACCACTATGTGAGAAGAAAAAGACAGGTCACCCGGTATCGGAATGGGGATGCCTATACAACCACCCAAGTAAGGCTTTTACTTTCCCATTATTTCTCCCTCGATACCGATTTCCAACCACCCTACTCTCTATCCATTCGCTTATATTGTTTATTTATGGGCTCAATGTGAAATATTATTTTATGAAATTTATCTAGTTTTGAATATAATAGCTTTTTAAAAAATGTTTTATTGACTGCAATTGGCGGGTTTATTGCAACATTGCGATGTCTTCCAATCATCGACCTAAAAGGTCGATGCTCCAACAAACGAAAATAACTATAATATACCTATACTAGACTACGACGACATATATTTATCATCATCATCAAATCCTTATCAACCGATAGCTCATAAGACTTGCAGCCGCTAGCTGAGGCCCAAGGAACTGTCTGGCAGTGGAGAGCCATGATTTATTTTATGGGTAATCTAAAAAAATATATTATTAATTTGTATTACAAATTAAGTAATATAATTATAAATCAACAATCTTTTGAGTTTGTCCAATTTTTTGTAAACAAGGACTAGATTGAACTCCTTGAACATTTTAGAGAAGATAATATAGAAGTCTGGGCATCTACAGGGCTTAAGACCTGTCAATGGCTGGTTTAAGTGACCACTTTATACACTGCAGATGAAAGAATTGAAGGAATAAAGATGTTTAAAAATGGGCCTCGTGGTGTAATGGTCAGCGCATTTGCCTACCATGCAAGAGGTCTCGGGTTGATATGAAATATTATTTAAAAGGGTTTTTTTACACTTTAATATTTCATAGTCCCTAGACTGGTACCTGAAGCGCAAGACTGATCACCTTACCTTCATGTGACAAAAAGGATCAAGATACGCTGCGATTAGTATACCAATTCAGTGCCCTATGCACCATTAGGTGCGGAATGGGAATGATGATGATGATGAATTTGGGCAAAATGGTGAATGTTACACGTGTGTAACCAGCCAATGACAGGTCATAAGCCCTGTTGATGCCTAGACTTCTATATTACCTTATCTCAAATGTTATTCATCTCTGTTGTAATATGTTAATAATTATAAATGGCTGCTTTTTTTGTGGTTCTGTGAAAATTAACTCAAACAACAATCGAACGTAGTTATGCAGAAAGCAGCCAGCCATAGAAATATGCAACTGAGATAAAAGCACTTTTGTGAAAAGAGAGAAAAATCGAATCTACAGTTGGAATGTTTTTGACTATAACAAATGATAAATAATGAATACGCTAGTTTTTTTTACATTACAAATAAGAATTCAATTATGTATTTGACCAGTTTTAATGATTTTTAAAGTACAGTATGAATTTTCTAGTGCTGTGGGTGTTTTTTGGAAATTGAGAAATGCCGTTTTTGTGATCGACACCATTTTCAGAAGGTGATTAATTTAGTTTTTTGTGTGACAGCGGTCTGGCTGTTCTTAACAAAACATAGGATTGACCTTACTGCACCCGATAACATCAATATCTCATTTTTTATTGTGGAATGGCTGCTTTCTGCATAACTTCGTTCAATTATTGTTAACCACGCGATATACGTAGATTTATTCTACACTGTTTTAATTTATTTTTAATTTAAAATACTTTTACAAAAGTTTATTAACAAATACCAAAACGATATTCAGCCATAACTGTCAACACTAAAGACTGGCTGATTCCTTTTAAAATTAATAACGCCAAAAACGGCCACTGCGAACGCCACATGTCGTATGTGATACGCAATATGTCAACGGTATCCCATCAAAGAAAAATAGTCGTTCGGAAAAAAATTATCGAAATACTAGTTTCCAAATAGAGAATCTTCAAATAATATTAGTAATCTGCAAGCTTGTTTCAGTACTAAAAAAGCTGACTTGGGTTGAAGATGTAAAATAAAGTGTACTTTTTTGTATGGAGAAATAAGCTGTAGTAATCGGCTAGTTTCATCGTTCACTCAGAACGGGCTGGGCGCTGTGCAGGGCGTACATGACAATTATTTTTTTGTAGGAATGTATTAACGGCGCGGCGGTGATGATTTATAATAAATAACAATTGTATTATTTATTTTCGCATATACATATTTACTATAAAACATTATTATCAAAAGTCAAATATAATGGCAAGTTGTGCATAATCGCTTAGTTTGAAGATTCGCCCTTGCTGTCTGCCAGCCATGCTATTTTAACTAATTTACGTTTTTTAAGAGTAATTAATAAACATACTCGCTTTTTCTGTCCTAGTCTCCTGGACTCCACCGTTATAGTTTTATTGGAAAATATTTTTAAATATTCTAAAACACCATGAAGATTCACAAATTTATCAAACATTACACAACATGATATACTGAAGAAAATACAGGGATGTGTAATGTCACCATGGTTGTTTAATCTATACATGGACAACTGTATGAAAGAGATAAAATGTACGGGTATTGGAGCAAAAACGGATAATTTTTCAGTAAGCTGCTAGTTGTATGCTGATGATGCAGTTCTGTTAGCAAGCAGCAACGAGGATTTGCAAAAAATAGTCTCTAGAATGTATGATGTATGCCTGGAGAGCGAAATGGCGATGAACGAAAGTAAGTCAAAAGTGATGGTATTTGAAAGGGAAAGTGAGGTTGCTGACTGCATATTAAATGTAAACAACGAATTTGTGTATCTGAGAAGCATGTTTTTAAGAGATGGAAGAGTAGAAAAAGATGTTGAAAGGAGAGTGAATGCGGGCAACAAAATGAACGGCGCACTAAGCACAGTAATTGCTAATAAAAATATGTCAATCGAAGCTAAACTGGCATTTCATAGCGGAGTTTTAGTCCCAACACTTATGTGTGGAAGTAAAACATGGAACTGGCAGAGAAAGTATATAAGTCGAGTGAACGCGGTTGCAATGCGATCTCTTAGACGAATGTGTAGGAAATCCATGTGTGACAGGGTTACGAATAATGAAATCAGGCGAGAGTGTAAATCTGAGTCAAGTATAATTAATAAGATTAAGAAAGGGTCTCCGAGATGGTTTGGTCATCTAGAACGAATGGACGACGAAATAATGGTAAAACAAGTTTGTATGGCAAAAATGAACGGCAACGTGAGACGAGGATGACCAAGGAAGACATGCCATGATCAGATAAATTAAAATCTTAAGTTTTTTCATGTCAAAAGCAGACAGAACCCAAGGGCATGTATGAATACGGAAGAAACTATGAATATATGCCAGGATAGACGTGTTTGGCGGTCCATTCTCTCTGCCTACTTCTACGGAAAAATGGCGTGATGGTAGTAGTAGTAGTAGTAATTGTAGTCTTAGTAGTGTATTTAATGTACCAAATGCTATATTTTTTTTCTTACTTATATATTTCATTTATGTACCATACTTATAAATATTTATTTAAAACGGTGGTTTACACTAGAATATTTCATAGTCCCTGGACTTCATGTAACAAAAATTAACAAGATACGCTGCGATTGGTGTACCAATGCAGTGTCCTATGCACCATCAAATGCGAAAGGGAATGATGATGATACTTGTAAAATCTCTCCGGGCGTTTATGTAAATTAAATAAATAAAATAATTCGATTTAAATAAATTTAGGAAATTGGGTATGATGGGGTGACTATACTATATTCTGATTTGGCATATCTGACAAGGGTAGGGTAGATAGGGGATACTTTACCGGGGTGCTAATCCACTATTTAGTTACGGTCGGTGTAGCTGACAAAACATGCTGAAACTTACCCCACATTACGCTGGCGGTACACTACACGAGCATACGTCATATACGCTTATGGTGGAAATTACTCGAATATTTTTTGATAATTATCGCATAAAGCTGTTCATTTTTTCAAATACTTTCTTTTTTGTTTTATTCACTGAAATGCTTTAATTTAGTGGCCATTTTTATCATCATCGTATGCACTTAATGCTGCATAGGGTACTAAATCAATTCGATCACCGAGTATCATCGATCATTTGGCAGGGGCGAATCGTCCAAACAAGCAATTATGCAAAGCTAACCATTATATTTGACTTTCGATAATAATATTTTATAGTAACTATATTTATGTGTAAATAAATAAAATAATTATTATTTATGATAAACTATCTGACCCGACAGACGTTGTCCTGCCCGAACGTTGGCTTGCCTTGGAAAAAGACTTTTTACTGATAAGTAGGTTCTTATAGTCCTTAAAATGTAACATGATTAGAATGACAGTTGTCAGAAAAAGTGACGACATAACTTTGTAGTAACAGCAAAAGAGTTATTTATTTATTTATTTATACACAAAAAATCATTTATATCTGGCGTGTTAATTTATTTTTTAAATACAATGCTTGAAACATAAATCAACATCAATATATAAAATCAGATTTAAAACTACAACAAAACTAAAATAAACCTAATTATTAACGACGTTCTTACAAGGTTACATCATTTTGCAAAACCGTTAGAGATAGGACAAATTTATAAATGTAAATTGATCGAATAAAAAAATAGTTCATTTGACGTTGTTCATGAAAAAAGTATAAATGTCTCATTTTTTGGTGAATAATTGTGTTAAACACACTATAATGGGCTTGTTTTTGCGTTCTTTATATTAATTTTCGGAAACAGAGTTTCATGATTGCATGAAATAACTGATAAAATTGATTTAATACGGTGGCCTCCGTGGTGTAGTGGTCAAGACGCTTGACTCACACACGAAAGGTTCCGGGTTCGTTTCCCGGTGAGAAAACAAAAATTTAAATGTGTATTTTCTCAAGCCTGGGTGTTCTGTGATGTAATTCACCACTGTAATTGGGCCTCCTGGCCTGTTGTGGTGCAAAAAAAAATATATAAAATAAATTCAAAAAATAAAAATAAAAATTTGATCAGTGATCAGTAATTCCCCATCACTAATGAAATTAGTTTGACAGCTGTCATTCTAATCAAGCTATATTTTAAGGACCATAAATAAATGTACTTCATGTAAAAAATCGTATTTAACATATTTACTCAACTCGGATCTTCTTATATATAAAATGTAAGATCGTGTATTAACACCTCAAGAATAACAAAATCCTGGCTAAATTAAATTTTTACTAAGCACTATATAAAACAGCGTCATTATGCCTTCGGGGTAGGTTTTGTTACCAAATTACCTCGCTGCCTTATTCCGTGCTCTGCTATTTTATCAGACCAACGAGACATGTTTCTTTCCCCGCGTGATGAACGAAGATATTGTACCGTTAAAGGGTGGTAGTTTAGGCGTGCGGTGTCGGAATAGGGACCGTGAAAATATCAGGCTTCATCGCTTTTATCAAATCACTAGAAAACAAATTTAAACGAGGCAACCAGTACTTCAAACAAAATGGCTGTCATTTTGATTCTTCTGAAGAAAACATAAAAAATGATGAAAGACATTAGGCTGGTCTTTAGTGTCTAATGTCCGACCATTAAAAAAATTGCAATAATAAAAACAGTGGCAAATTTTTCTAGTTGATCAACTCTTGATTAATATAATTTATAATGACATGTTTTAATTTAAATTGTTAATATATATTTTTAGTTTTTTGCTGATTTAATTTTTTTGCTGATTTAATTTTTAAGATCCTCATGACTTTTTAACTTGTTTTAACTATGTATTTATTTTTTTTTAATTTTTATCACATCTTTTACTTTATTTTTTAATATGCTGTTTTTTTCTTTTCTTTCTTTAAATACGCTTTTTGCTATACAACATACATTCATTTTTTTATTATGACTTTAAATATGTTTCTTACTATGTATTCTGTTTTTATGTTTTTACTGCATTTATTACTTTGTTTTAATAATTTATTTTTTTTGCTACGTTTTTTTTTACTACATTTTTTACTATGTTTTTACTACATTTTTACTATGTTTTTACTACAATTTTACTTTGTTTTTACTACAATTTTACTATGTTTTTACTACAATTTTACTATGTTTTTACTACATTTTTTACCATGTTTTTACTCCATTTTTTACTTTGTTTTTCACTTTGTCCTGTATCTTTATAACTGTTTCTATAAATTGATTACTGTTTTTTATATTTTTTTGACTGTTTTAGAACGGGGTAAATAGCCCTAGTTAGACAGTCAAAGCAACTTTACATAAATTATAATTTTGTGTATGTAATATAATGATAATAAATAAAATAAATAAATAAATGAAAATATTTAAAAATGCTATCAAAAAATGGATAGTGGAGCTAAGTAGAAGTAAAATGGATTGTCTCATTCGCCCAAACCAATATTGAATCAACTGCTCCACAAGTGCATAGCTTATGTTAGGTTTTTGTTCTTTCACTGTGTGTTTTGTAATATAAATAATATAGATGTCCATAAATACGTAGTGTTTAAAACTATCTGACCATTTTGTTAATTATCTCTGTTTATTAAGTTAATCTTCTTTGTTTATTCTCAAATGCAAAAATCTTTTTTAAAAAGTATATTGTTAAGTGTCCTTGGCACGGGTAATCCCAGTGAGGTCACATTATTTTTATTATTAATTATAGTTTGTAAGAGAAAAATATGAATAAATAATAAAATAAATATAAAACAACTTGGTTTTTAACCAATTGTTTTTTTAATTTTTCTACCCACCGGTTTCAAAGATACACAAGCTTCTTTATCAAGGTATAGTTAACTTATTAATTCTATCGTATTTTATTTTCACAGCAATAACTAATTTTTACATTATTGAGTGTTTTTTTCATGTTATTTTTTTAATGACGGTAAGTGTGAAGTGAGATCGATACGATCTTTAAAACTAGACAGAAGTCGATTAAAGGAAATATTGTTTATTTGGTTGTTTATTGTTTTTTCTTGATATTATTATTACATACTTTATATGATAAAATTCATTAGTAGAGTATAACTTGATAGAGAAGCTTGTGTAGGTTTGAAACCGGTCGGTAGAAAAAATATGAAATAATTGGTTAAAAACAAAGCTGTTTTATATTTCTTCTAAAAAAAACTTCTAATTTAGCGTTTGAAAATATAAATTTAAAATAAAAATCGTAATATAATTTATGTTTAAAGGATTAACTTTGTGTTTAAACATCATCATTATCATCATCATCATTCCCTTTCCGCACCTAATGGTGCACAGGGTACTGCATTCGTACACCAATCGCAGCGTACCTTGATAATTGTTTGTTTTATGAAGATGAGATGATCAGTCTTACGCTTCAGGTACCAGTCCAGGGACTATGAAATATTCTGGTGTAAAAACACCCTTTTAAATAAATATTTCATATCAACCATGTCGGGAATCGAACCCAAGACCTCTTGCTTTTAAGGCAAACGCGCTGACCATTACACCACGAGGCCGACGTGTACAAACATTTTAATTAATGTTAGTAAATATTAGTACTTAACCACATACCGACTTTTTATGTCGACCGGTTTCGAGACATACCCGTCTCTTCGTCAGGACACTTACTACACCAACATGCAAATACTAATATGCATTATCACCTTTACCATCACCGTAGTTAGTACACATAGTGTTTACGAAAATATACATAAATTACATGCTGATTTATAGGGGGAATGCAAACGCCACCGCACCCGAACATGCAGTAAAATGTAGGTTAATCATATTAAGTGTTATTTTGGAGAATTGGTAGGAGTTTGGGAAGGAAAGGGAGGGGGTTGGGAAGGGGAGAAGGAGGCTTAAATTTACTCGATGGTTATTTTTTTATTCTTCCTAACCTCTTACCAATTCCCCAACCTACCAGTAAATATTATTAACCAAATTTTTAATGCATGTTCAAACGCGGTGGTGTTTGCATCCCCCTGTAACTCTTCATCTTAATTATGTATTTTATCGTAAATACAATATGTATCGTCTTTTTGGTTCTGGAACTTGGCAGTCGTGTAAGTCGAAAAGTAGAAAAAAAAACTTTTTTTTTTTTTTTTCTGTCAATTTTTTCATATACTTTTTCAATTATTATTATTATTATTATATTATATTACACACACAAAATTATAGTTTATACTAAGTTGCTTTGACTGCCTAACTAGGGTTATTTACCCCGTTCTAATGTAGTCAAAAAATCTATAAAAACAGTAATTAATATATATAGAAACAGTCATAATGATAGTGGACAAAGTGAAAAACAAAGTAAAAAATAGAGTCAAAACATAGTAAAAAACGTAGTGAAAACATAGTAAAAATAGAGTTAAAAACGGAGCAAAAACATAGTAAAAACAAAGTTTTAAATGTAGTGTAAACATAGTAAAAAATGTAGTGAAAACATAATAAAAAAATACTAAAAATATATGTATATAAATATTTTAAAACTCAGTAAAATGCGAAGTAAAAACAGAATATGTATTCTACTATGTAGTAAGAAACATATTTAAAGTCATAGTAAAAAGATGAATGTATGTGTATGGCAAAAAGCACATTTCAAAAAGTAAATGATGTAATAAAAAAATGTGTAAGTAAATAGTAAACAAAAAATTTTTTTTTTTTTAACAAAAAAAAATATACTAAAAACAAATTAAAAAGTCATGAGGATCTTAAAAAAATAAATCAGTAGAAAACAAAAAATATATATTAACAATTCAAATTAAAACATGTGTTGGCCATCTAACAGCCACCATCAACCCCTCAGACTCTCTGCGACCAATTTTTCTGAGGAAAGTAGTCAGCAACCTCGTTAGCTTGTGGTTCTTGCAACATTTCCATGGTTCTGGCATTATATTAAATAACTTTTATCCTATGTAGCAGTATTGTCTCTGTGCTCGAGAAGTTCTAACCGTTAGTCGGGAAATTAGATCACTACTGGAACTCCGAGTCGCATTATGATAGGCAACTGATGGATGTATATCTCTGTTAATGTGAGTGGCACAATAGTAATTTCTTCAGGTGAGCGTAACAAACGGGCGTAGATGTCTAGAATAATGTAACTAGAAATGAACTGCGAAGATAAGACGTATGGAAATAGAGAAAGCGAGGTCCGTATGCAAAGACAGAGTGATACGGCGCTCTATCCTCTCCGTCTACCCCCCGAGAAACAGCGCGAGTAACACTGTCCACTGATCTAACTAACTGTTTGACTGTCTGATTAATCTAACTAAGATTTCAATGTGTTCCCCTTTTATGTAGAGAGTTTTTTTAATTAACTTTAATTTATTATAGATATAAAAGACGAGATACTTTAATTGACAAACCGGTTTCATCGCTTAAGCGACATCTTCGAGACTGGTATTTTTATTAAGGAGTTCAGTGTATTTATACAAAACAGAGGTAATGATAGAGAATTCAAAATTGTATAAAAGTAAATAAAATAAAATATTTTTTATCTTAAGGATCAATAACATTTTTTTTCGGGTTAACTAATGAGTTGATATAATGCTATTTTAATGAGATTACGTATTTAATTTATATTATTTATATTTTTAGTGGCCCATCCTTCGTGAGTGAGATTTTTGTCAATTATGATTTTTGAAGAACAAAGGATAAAACATAGTAAAATAGCATTACGGTATAAACTAATATCGATATTTATGTACGGAAGTGTGTATATTTGTATGAAAATTCCAAGTTTCTTCGTCGGTAATCGGTAACTGAATGTGTTTAAAAAAAAATTAAAAATATTGTATTTTTCACACAGAAAACTTAATTTTACTTTGTAGATAAAATTGAAGATAAATTTTAAAATAATTAAATAAATTAATAAATTTTATTCATCGGTACGTATCGAGACTGTATTAAGCAAGATCGATATATATGTGCAAAAATGTGTATATTTGCATAACATTTTAAAGAATCTTCGTCGGTAACCACTAATTGAAAATGTGTAGAAAAAGAAATGCATACAAGCTCTCTTTTTCATACAGATAACATAATTTTCTTTGAATTATAGATAAAATCTAAGATAAATGTTTACTTTCCGTTGTAAGTTTATTAATTTATTTAACTTTTTGTACATAATGTTATTGTACATTGGCGGGCTTATTGCCAAATAGCAATTTCTTCTAACCAACCAATACAATTATAGTTTTATTTTTAGATTTCAAGTTACATAACATATTCAAAAGAAAATAAAGATTAAAAAGTTGAATATGTATAAAAATAGAAATAAACGTATATGTTTATAAAAAACCTTAAATCAAAACTATTACTTAATGGGAAAAAAGAAAAAAGAGAAAAAAGAAAAGGAGGAGAGATTAAGGAAGAGAAAAGAGATGTTTCTTTAGACGTGATTTAAACAGAGATAATGTAGTAACATCTTTGATGGTGGATGGGAGATGATTCCACAGCCGCATGGACACTATATGAGTTAGAGAAGAAAGAGGAATTGTGGATGGGTATTAAAAGAATGCCTTGAAAATTAGAACGAAGAGGTAAACTATGAACTGATAAGCGTTGAAATTTTTCACACAGGTATTTAGGAGCGTTAGGACTAAGAAGTACATTGAACAGAAGTTAAAGTTTATCAAGTAGGGGATCTTCCTCTCCTTCTACTTCCTTTGACCCCCTTCACGACCAATTATTTTTAATACTGTTCTCGTCTCTTCTAGCGATTTGCCATTTTTTTAAATATTTTTTTTATTACAGGTATATTTTGAGCGCGTCAACTCACACAGTGCATCTTCCACCTTTGCTCATGCATACTGCGGCTTTAAGGATGTCTCCAGAAATCTCATCTTAGACTCCAGAGGACCTATCACTAAGATCCGGTTTAGCAAAGGTTTTGCCTTCTCCAACATAGAAGCTGCAAGTGGTAAGTTAACAGTGAATTTAAATTTGATATTTGTATCACATTCTATGCGATCCTCATCTATAGTGATTTTTTACTATCCAAGTTATATATTTTTTTGGTATTTCACAGTTAACATATTATGATACGTACTATACGGAAATCAGCATACATTTATAAAAGCCTAAGAAATATTATGAATGCTCAACTTATGAGACAAATTTACTTTGCTTTTTGCCAAAGCAAACTATCATATTGCAATTTAGCTTGGGGAGGTTGCTCTCGTTCAATCCTTGAACCAGTGAAAATAGCACAAAAATGGATAATCAAGATCATTCTCATAAAACGAGTTAAAGATATTAGATGTAAGACAATTGTATGCAAGGTACCTACAACTTAAATTTTATGATAAATTAAGTAAGGTCAAAAGAACCCAACAGAATATAAACACTCGTTCAGCAACACAAATTAACTGTATTGTCCCATTTGTATCAACCGCCTTTGGTAAAAAGCAATACAATGTAATAGCTCCAAAAATATTTAATGATTTATTGCCAAATATAAAAGACTCAAAATGTAAAAAAAACTTTAAAATAAAAATAACTGCACATATAAATAGTGTAGCGAGAGATTTTTTTCAAAAATATTTGTAAATCAATAAACGTAGTACTTTATATAATTGGTACACATATTATTTATATTTTTATGTATTTCATTGCTTTATATTTGTGTTATTATATATAATACTATATTATTTATGTTTAAGTAACATGTATTCTTGGCACATGTGTATATATATTTTTTATTTGTGTAATAATGATTTTTAATTTCTTACATTTGATTAGCTAGGCATTTATAATTAAGTAGTTTTAGTTTTCCTTTTTTATGTAATTGTTTTATTAGTATAGGACTACTTACGCTCTAAAGATAGAAAATCTCCATCTTAGAACAGGCTGTGCCATGTTAGATGGAGACTATCATAAACAGAGAACACTCCGTTTTCATTTTACATTAATTGGTTTTATATAGATTCCCTGTTATTTAGTATTTATATTTTTTTTTTTTGCAATAAATTTATAAATAAAAAATAAAATAAATAAATAAAATAACTATATTTCTTATAGGAAAATCAAAATTAAAAATTTTCAAAGAGAAATTAATTTATATATGGTGTATTTTTTTTATTACACACGCCCAGAGGGCTTTTAAATGACATGTATACAATTCGAGCATTTCATAGTATAACCAGTAAATACGAGTTGATAAATATTAAACGCATGTATGTCCACAAAGATCCACCACAGTGTCATGTGGGCCTATTAGCTTCTGAATTGAAACAGAGTTTTTTGACATTCTTTGTATTGTAACAATGAGGACATGTTTTAATTTGAACAGTACTGAAATGACCTTTTTTTTTTTCTTTATATTTTGTAGAACAAATATTTTTTTTAAATTGGGTGGACATACTGGCGTTTGATATTTAACAACAAATATGCTCTTCCAATAAATATGTACCCAATAATCATTGTCGAATTACATTATGGTTTATATGTGTATTTTTTTATGATTTTTTTATTTAATAGCATAATTATACATTTTTACAATTTAAAAAAAAATTCACTTGTTTTTTTTTTACTAAAACTAAAATCCCACCA